>NW_020799113.1:15024991-15086459 GCF_003259725.1 Athene cunicularia | reverse complement strand
GGGGGGGGGGGGGAAAGGTGGGAAGAAGAGAGATCCTGACAATTTCTTTGTCAAGTACCAGCCTCCTGGCAAAAAGCACACAACATTAAAATGCACTCTTGTGTATAGGTAGTACTAGTTCACATTTGATTGTCAGATCTGGCTAAGTGCCGCTCTTCAGCTTGATGTACAGACTAATACACACAGCTGGGTGGTATAACACACTGCTCATCTCTTATGCAAGAAGCTGTCACACAGATGTCAAAAACATCAAGCTACTCACAAATACCTCCAAAAAGTTTAAAAAAAAAAAAAAAAAAAAGACAAAAACTGAAGATCTGGCTATACCAGCTGGCTGATGTGTAAGTCTAAGCACTGTTACATAAGCATTGCTTATAGGTTCTTCCAACACATAAATCCCTAAATAAAAAAAAAAAATTGCCTTTACATAAAGGTATCAGGCACCTTAAAAAGCATTTTTTTATATCTGATTTTTACATTTTTAAAATTATTAACAGCATAACAGTTCATTCAGGTACCAGTATTATGTTTCTTTCACTTTAAAAACAAGGCAATTATTTGTATTAGTGATGGCAATAGATGAAAGACAATCTTATGTGCACCATCCCTGTAACACAATCATGCACTGTGCACTGCTCAAGAAACCTTGTTAAGTGTTGTACTTGGCCTTCAGAAAGGAGAAAATCTCTGCAAATATCTTATTTTGTAGGCTGCTGTGAGTGTTAATGGATCTATTATGTCCGACTGATAACTGGAATGACTACCAGATGCACTAATGCCCAGTTTTAGAGTGTGCGATGAACTTCCTGCAGACATTACCAATCTCTGCTCATTTATTAGTAATAAACGGGTTTATTAATGAGATGGTTGGCTGTAAAACTCAGTAAGTGGAGTAGTAATAATTGGAATCTCTCAATCACTATATGTAATTTTTTCCCTCCTAAGTTTCTTCATGGCAATAGAAGTAATGCAAAAGTATGTTACAGATCAGGAGAAGTACTAGAAACACAGCTAATACACTAAGTCACAAGCAAAATGCAGTTATATTACACACACATGGTTTATTCTTTTCAAAATAAGAGGTATATGGGAAAGACGGGACTTTGTGACATTATCTGGCCATGAAGCATGACAGTGGAAAAATTTTTGTCACTGATATATTTCCATGCAGGGTGTCATTATCATTCTCAAAAGGTTTCATTTTTCTCTTGATTGTAAGACAAAAGTTCAATATCTAGGCTATAAAGGCTTGTGAAGGCCTCAGTGTTTCAAACGTATAATTCCCACTTAGCATCATCATCAAACGAGTCAGAAGACAATAGTTATTTTCCAATTTGTAGATCATTGTCTTGGCTGAAACAATTATAACAACTAATTTTATTGAAATCATGTTGAAATAGTATTGAAATTCAATGTCACAATAATTTCTAACACATAAAAACACTGAAAACATTAACAAGCAAAAGTCTGGGGTTTTTCCCCCGATACTTCACTGAAGAATTTATTAAAGAAATTGCATTTGTTAACACAAGGGAGACATAAGTAAATGCAAGCAGTATTTACCTCCAAAAAAATAACCCTGATTGCTGCCCTGCATTTCTCCTGAATTCAGGGAAAATGTCAGCTTCACTACATCAAGTAATCTCTCTGGACGGGGAGCAGCATCCTATACAGGTGTGAAAAGTCAGTCACACAATTCCAAGACATGGACAGATACAACAGTGCCTATGAAATATTTAAGGATGTTAGGTTTTAGTTATATAAGAACTCACTCTGATGAGCAGTTAGAAGATGTAATTTATTCAAACTAGTAGACTGTCAAAACCCATAACTGTACTATTTTGGAAAAGCCCATCTCATTATTCCCTAAAAAAGGTGTTTTTTTCAGAAAAGATGTTATTTTGAAACTTCTAACAGGCACGTTCTCAATCTCTTGGGGATGCAGGCAACCTTTTTTTCAGTCATTGATTACATACTTTGACCTTACAATCAGCATTATGCAAAATGAAGCAAAAGATGAATCATGCTATGGAAAAGATACATGAAAGAAGACAATTCAAACAAAACCTGAATATCTCTCTGTTGGATTTCTCTACTTTTTAACAATTCTTAGATATTTATTATTTATATTATATATTTAGAAATATTTCATATACACATCACACTAGGGAACAACCTAATAGTCTGCAGATGGCTGAGAATTGGCTGGACTCTCCAATCTACCTTTCAGGCAAGCTGGTGCAAGCTGGTGCTTGCACAACCAGTAAAACAATTCGGTGTACTCATATACACTCTTCCATGCAAAAGAACTGAATTTTCTGATTCATTACCTGACTCAAGTTACAGTGACATGAAGTCTCACCTAATGTTGCCTTAATTTCATCAGGTTAATTTTTTTTTTTTTTTTTTTAATCAAGAAAGATTGAAAATGCTCCTTTTTACTTCCCTCCACCCTCAACAATCTTACATCAAGGAGAGGTAAAAGAAAGTTGCACATTTCATTTAGGCTGAATTTTACCTATCTCATGTCTAGATCTGACAAATAACCTTACTGAGGCTAAAGTAGGGAACAATATACTGTTAGAGGTGAGAATGCAAAAGGCAGGCCTAGCAGCTTTGAAACAGCATCTCAACCCACAGCCTACAAAAGCCCTTCTGCCTTAATTCCTTTCATTAGAAGTTCTTAAAACATTGGCCAATTTTTTCATCCCAAAAAGTTTCGCTAACTCTCCACTGCAGTTTTTACGTTTTTGAGACTACCTGACTTGGGACCAGAACTAGTAAAACACTCGAGCTTTTTTATTTTCAATGCAACCCAAAGTGTTTGCAGACATTTCTGGGGCAGCTCCTAAAAAAAAAGTTATCAGTCAGACATAATAGATAAGAGTTCAAAGCATAAGAACCTATCATCTCTACATCCAACGCTGTTTTTCCCAATAGTCTTTTGTTTTCCAAAAGGTTATCAGGTTTAGCAAGGCATTCTGTGAATGCATATTGTCATGAAAGAAAGATCTAAATCATAAGTCCAGATTCAAACCTCTGGTTTTCCAAAAATCCCTCCTTTCTATTAGCTTTTTCCCCATATAAGAATGTACATTAAGGCCCATGTTTCTCTTTCATCCTTTTTTTTAATCAACTAAAATAAAACATGGATTTCTTTCAAGTCATGCATGAAGAAAAGAGCTAGTGCTCTGAAGTGAGCTCAATAGCATTATAAAGGAGGAAGATGAAATACTTTATATAGTAAAAATTTTGTGACACAATCCTAAGATCCCATCTAAAAAAAGCCACCACTTTACAGGAACTTCCATAACCTTGCCTCCTAACATTCTTTCACTTCAAAAAAAAAAAAAAAGACACACCAAATTTGGGATAGTTTCTTAAGGAAGGAATGTGATTTTGAAGTTGACATTTGTTTAAACTACAAGGCTTTCCAAGTGTTAGCTATTAAAACTTCATAGCAACCAAGATCATTCAAGTGGCTCACTAAAACCAGTTATGTCAGAAATGAACGTAGAGTAATAAAAAATACATTCTAAATGCACTATTACAGCTTTTATTTCTCCATTATCACATATATTAGATTTCAGAATTTTTTTTTTCAAATTATTTCTGTAAACTCTGCTCATTAAAAGATCTTAAGGGGCTGGCCAATTTTACAGCACCATTTACTCACATGAAAAAGTTATATTTCCAGGTTACCCTTCATTACACTCAAGACTTACCAAAAGCCCTGTCTATGGTACATTCTTTCTATAATCCAGGCTGTCAAAACTACTGGCAGGCATATGACCATACTGTACCACACTCTGTATACTACAGCTCCCTCTCCCAATACTATATACCAAAAACATTCTCCTATTAAGGACAAAAACTTGCATCATTATTATTATTATGATTCTATTAAAACTCATATTAAAATTATCTATGACTAACAATATTTAAAAGCCCATAACTCCATTTTCTAACTATACTACAGTAAAGTATGCTGGTTATTTAATAGAACCATTGTGCATCTTGCTCTCCCACTGTACAAACCACTCCTTTTCCAGGAGTAGTAGAATGGAGTTTGAGCAATTTGGTTATGAAAAAAATTGCATAATGAACAATCTACTGTAATGCAAAGACCTCAGGTGTAATACCAGTAATCGTAACTGAGCAGCTGTCTAAAAGACTGTTTGATATTCCTTCCTGCAAAGGTGGTGCTTGGCTTTGCTTACTAATTTCAACCTCTTACCCTTTCTCATAAATCAACAGGCTCAGGTTTTGGTTCACACACACACACACACACACACACACACACAGAGCAGTCATGCCTATGCACAACATACTTGACTGATGTAACTAAACTAAGAATTAATTTATGCATTGAAGCAACTTAGCAATGTGTGAAAAACACTTTGCTACCAGTATCCACTCTCTCCCCAACTTGATGTGTTAAGGGCCCCTTAATTGTTGTTTTAACCTACAGGAACATTGTTCCTCTGGCCAGTGGCTGTTAATGGAACAGAACTGGCAATTTTCTTACTCAGCTGAGTAATTTGTCACACATGGATTAGCACTTTAAGTAGTTATAATAAAAATTTGAAATGATAAATTGTTCTAACACAGCCACTTTTTGCTGACAAAATATCCCAAGCCTCCTCAGGATACCTGTCAATAAGCTTCTACCACCAGTTCAAGCATCTTGACACCATCATCCATTTCTTATGTACCCTCTTCCAGCAGGTACCAGTTAATAAATGGATCAGCTGTGTTAGATGAGAAGAGTGAACATCCAAATTTTGTTTGAAAACAATAATTAGGTCTCCAGTTCAGATTTCTTCTTATACATATGGACACGAGAGCATACATGTACCTAAGGAAATGTTTAAAACAGTGGATACTTTTAGATCAACATGCTTGTGACTCACAAGGAACAGATAAGGACACTGGGCCATTTCTGCATGCCATACTTTGCATAGTTTCTCTGAGAAATAGCCAATAGTTGCGAAGAAACTGTCAGTTCTTAACCAGCTCACCTCCAAAGAATCAGTGGACAGAAACCTTAGTAACTGTCACCAATAATTGATTCTGCTTGATGTACCAAAAATACCCCTATACAATGAGTCCCAAGAAAAGGATTTCTGACCAGTTGTGAAATGCTAAACACCAAACCTTTAACAGAGAAAAGATTCAGTAAAAATAAAAAACAGGTAAAATAAAACCATGAATTATAAAAAGGGTTAATGTTGAAACAAGGATACATTTGGCATTGCTATCTGGAGACCTCTCATGCTCTAATGACACTAAGAAGTTATTGATGTTGCATAACTTCTATCGGTCTGTCACCAGAACCACAGAATGCTAGAGCTGTGTAGCCTTAGGAGCTGCATGCTGTGTTTATGAATGGGAAACACACCATGTACCAGTTTTGGCTGGGATAGAGATCATTTTCTCCACAGTAGCTAGCACAGGGCTATGTTTTGGATTTTCACTGAAATCAGCGTTGATAATACAGAGATATTTTCATTATTGCTGGGCAGGGCTTACACAGAGCCAAGGCCTTTTCTGCCTCTCACCCCACTCCACCAGCGAGGAGGCTGGGGGTGCACAAGAATTCAGGAGGGGACACAGCTGGAACAGGTGACCCCAGCTGACCCAAGGGATATCCCAGACCATATGGCATCACGTTCAGCATATAGAGCTGGGGGAAGAAAGAGGAAGGGGGAACATTCAGAGTCATGGCATTTGTTTTCCTAAGTAACTGCTATGTGTGACAGAGTCCTGCTCTCCCGGAGATGGCTGAGCACCTGCCTGCCCCTGGGAAGTGGTGAGTGAATTCCTTGTTTGGTTTTCTTGCACACAGGGCTTTTGCTTTAGCTATTGAACTGCCTTTACCTCAACCTGTGAGTTTTCTCACTTTTCCAATTCTCTTCCCCTCTGAGGGGAGTGAGCGAGCAGCTGTGTGGTGCTTTGCTGCCAGCTGGCGTTAAACCATGACATACTGACATGGTGCTGTTTCTCCTTGAATGGCCCAAGGAAACAGCAAGAAACATTAAGAATCACCACAACACTTTGCGAAGCACTGCATATCTGCAACGTGGAATAGTACAACCTACACTGGGATGTAATATCTAATTACTGTAGCAAAGTAAGAGCAAACACACTGACCAACAACCAGAGAATGAACCAAGGATCTCCTGACTGAAAACCAAGGGCTGACACAGCTTGAAATGCAGACTCAGAACCTTTGTGACAGGCTTGTAACTTCAGTAGATGTAGACAGACAAACTTTCAAACACACACGCATGCAGGTCCCACTAATACAGTTTTTCCACAACCACCAGCAAGATCAAAGATGCAATTAATTTGCTTGCAGCTTTTCATCATTTCCAGAAAATAATGAGCCTTCCAGGATATGTGGTCTATATGTATTTTGATAGGTAATGGTAGAAGTGTCCAAAGTGTAATAAGGATACTTAAAAGAAGGGGGCAAAAGAACTTAAAAGAAATGTTAAAACATCATCCAGAAGAAACAGTAATCAAAAGTAAAGTGAAAAGAAAATGGATACTTGAGAAAAAAAAAAATCCTTAAATACTTAAGTTTACCATCAAATGTGGTTTCAAAGTCCTCTTGATAACACTGCAGTAGATAGCATTAATGTAGAAAAAGCAGGTGCTAAGTGCAAGTGCTCATCCACGCAGTCAGCTACAAGGACGATCAATAAGGAGCTAGAGCATTAAATTTCACATACTGTAACTGTCATGCCCATTACACAGTATTCGAACATCTTCGTAGGCCATTACAGAATTGTTGGCTCTTGATATTGTTTACAGAACTAAATTATTTTCCAGAGGTTTTGTTAGCACAATAAGCACCTTGAATGTATAAAAGCACTTATAAGTTTGGTGAAATTTTAAGACATTTACAGCCTTCCAAGACATCATATATTTGATTATTTAACTGTATCCTTCACTCTGGAATGAAAAGACAGGAAGATGGTTGAAAGCCTTAAAAGATAAAAGGAAATGCATTCCAGGAACACTTTTGTGTTAGTCACGTTTCACCAGATACCGAGCTGATGTATTTTAAAGGAGGTATTTACAGGATAATTCTTGGGAGTACATGCCACAGTTACAAAATCACTGCAGACAGAACACACAGAAGCAAGGGGTATGCTAGGCTTCCCTGGGGTTCAGCTGAAGAAGCAGCACCATGCTTCCTGCCTCTGCTCTTCCATCTTTGTGATTTGTCCTTTTCAAGGACATGATAAACACAGATTTTCCTTCAAACATTTCTCACCCTAGAGGAGCCTCTGAGTAGCAGATTTATGTAATTCCCCCTCCTCTCCCCAAAACAATTTAAAGGCAACCATCGCTGATTGTTTAACATGGTTACAAACAAATTCGGTGTCAAACAAATTGTCAACATAGTTCCAAAACAGCACAACCATTGGGATGTTCTTGTTGAAGCTACACAGGAGTACAATGTTAATGCAGTTGCATCATTTTTTACAAATTATTTCCAAAGACATAAAAATTACAGATCACATTATGTACATAAAATTAAACATATGTATTCATATTTGTACAAGAGTACTCAGTGGCAAAAAAGGCAATTTGTAACATTTTATACATTTATAAGAGTAACCTGTGTAATAAATGCACAGACACTGGTTTGTATTTATAACACAATTTCCTAATTTTGCATAAACTACAGCACTGGTCAAATAACAGCCCTCAGAAAACCTATAAACTGCAGTTGTTGCCTCAACTTCATAATAAGACAACTATTAATGAAACACTGTAGAATTTTGGCATATAAATTCAAGGACAATATTGCTACATGGGATTTGTTGAAAGTAGAGAGAGGATTTTTTTGTAACAAAAATTATTTAAAGGAAAAAAACCTCATAGTGAACAATGCAAATGTAGTAAAAACTTCAAACTTAATTAATTTTGTTTAGTTTTAAGGCTTTGTTTTGTTCACAGCCTCTGGAATAAGCCACATGGGGAACAGAAAGCTAACATTATGTTAGCAGACAACCATTAGCAAATTTCAGGGTCTGAAAGAAGGTCGGGCAAGTTCAGACCAGAAATGGGGAGCACAATTTAAAAGAAAGTATAATTAACCATTGGAGATCACCACTGTGTGAGATGAATTCTCCCTCATGGGAATTCTTTTTTATGTCAAGTTTGAATGTTTTACTAAATGATACATTTTAGTTCAGTGGTTCCCAAACTGTTTAGACCAGCAGACTACAATGAATCATCCATATTTCCTTAAGAATTTCTGCACATACAGCCTAACCAAATAATCTGGAGGCAGTAAAGCCTCACTGACTGAAAGTTTGATGCGTCTTGTTGCTCAGTTTGGTTTTGATTCATCCTTCACCAGTCACCAGTGGTCAGTGAATCAGTGGTCTACTTGTGTAAGAATCTATTTTACTGAAGTCCTAAAGCTGGTATTAGAAATTGTCTTCTGCCTCACAACTCATATAAACTTAACAAGAGTTTGTCAGGATCCCTGTTTCATAGTACCTGAAACATTTACAGTTCTATCATAAGGTTAAAGAATCACAGCTAAAGAGAGGACTACAAAATTTTATTTCATTCATATTTTATTATTAAACTGATTGCATAATTTAAAGAATAAGCTTAGAGTGTACTAAGAGGTAAAATACAAGAGAACACTAATCTTCTATGAAAGCAGTAGATCTGTTAAGCTATTTCCTTTGTGGCAAACCAAAGCAAATTACATAATGCAAATCAACATTTTGCTTAAGAATACATTTGTTGAGCAAACTTAAGAACAGTTACTTTTTCAAAAAATGCTGTTTTAATAAAGCAATCCTAACTCTTGCAAAGGCTAATACCTAATTTCCAGTTTTTATTTTTATTACTTGCATATACAGACCTGATTTCTTGCTAAATATTTTCCTCACTTGCAATGATCAGTCTAATTTTGCAGAGTAGCACTACTCAACTAAAATGGACATGCACAAAAATTATTTCTTAATTTTTCTGGGTACATTTGTTCAGAGAAACTTTTGTCTGTCCTTTCTTCTCATACACTTACATTCCTAACTGGTCCAAGAGTCTAGATAGCTCTGCTGCTATCACTGTCTGTACTTTGTGAATGAAGTAGTACAGTAGTGACAAGTGTTTTTGAAAATCATCTCTTCCCTTCTCCGTGCTATTCTCAAATACAGGCTGGACTTCTGAAGGTGAAAAACAGGCTGGCAAAGACCATTCCAGATTTCAACACAACTCTCCTTTGTCCTATTGGCTCCCTTCTGCTTAAAAAATAACCTAGAATTATACTACTGCATAATCTTACTGCAAAATTTAATAAACAAACAATTCTCACAAAGAGTACTAATGCATTCTAGAATGGTTTGGATTCACTGTTTAAACAAAGGAAGAAGAGAGGCAGCCATAGTGATCTATAACAGATACTAAAGCTGTACCAGGTTGATAGGAAAATGCAGACAAATTTAATCAACTGTGTGGTAACATTCAGAATCCATGAATCCATGAAACGACCCAATAAAGAAAAAGCACCAAATAGTCTCTGACTGCATTTTTAAGTAAATATTTATATGCGTTACACAAGTACATCATCAAAAAGCCCACAAGTAAATTAATACAAGGGAAAGAAGAGTGGTGATCAGGAGAGGTAAAAACCCTTTATAAAAAGATATGCACACCAAAAAAAAAATCCTAACATGGAAATACGATTTGACAAAGAGAAGGAATGTTCTGAACTATCATAAAATTAAAGTCATGCAGGCAAGTCTCTGTTCAAATGAAAATATTGCAGGTGCCTTAAAATTCTAAACTCTCTTGCTTCCTTAGAGAGTATCTTGAAGACAAGAATAAATAAATTTCATTTCCTTTGGAATGTCTACATGGGCTGGAGTTAACTATTTTATAATTTGATACAGTCGTTTTACATGTTGAGGTACTCTCACAACTCAAAATTCAAAAATCTAGGCCGTCCTTTTTGACACATAGTATGCATGTCTGTGTTAAAGCCATCTGAGTGACAGCAGCTCAGATGCATTAATAAGGGAGGCTGAGGGCAAGGAACTGACATTAAGAGAAAGCTGTCAAAGCCACCTTTGTTCTTATTTGCTGTCTTAACATGCTGTAGTACTTCCCCTTCTACAATGGAGTTGCTTCAGTGGTAGCTAAAACTCAAGAAGGGCTGGGTGTAAAAAGAATGAACAACGTAGAATTTAAAAATAAAATTATTAGAAGGGAAGATTTTCAAATTAAATAATATCAGACAACTGCAAGAGCTTATGACCAACACTTAACACTATGTATGCTGCAGTTCCCATCTAAACATGAAGTGAAAAGGTTTGATGGTGTCCATGCAGAGCTGAGCTTCTATATGACAAATGCCTCAAAACCACTGTTATTAGACTTAATTCATTATATAGGAATTTAATTAGATTTTTACATAGGAGTTTAACTTAAAAATACTATCCTAATAATTTTGGTAACTCTTAACTCTATCTGTCCTTGCCACTACATTTGGAAAGAACCATGCCAGGAATCCCTACCACAGCATTTATTCAAGGACGTTTTTTCTTTTATTTCTACCAGGACAATTTTCAACATACTCATTTCCAGCTACTAAAATGCAAAAAACTCAGGCTTCCCACCTGTATTTTCATACTAAGCAGAACAACTGTCTGAACATCAGGACAGAAGAAAGATCACCTTTAACATGCATTTAAGAATTGTTCCTCTGGAACAAAGTACAGCAATCTGTAGCAATCTTCATAAAGCATTACAACAGGCTTCTAAAGCATGCCATTGTGAAAAGACAGCGTACTTTAATTTAAATTTTGTTCTTTAAGTTGACAAGTTAACTGTCCTGTGCCTACAAGTTTTCAACAGTCTGTTACAAAAAGACTCAAATTTCTTTGCATTACACAGCACAGGGATTAAAAAGGAGTTAATATATATCCATTCAAAACTATTGTGCAGAAAATAGATGTGTTGTACAGGGCTTACGCTGTGACCCGCTTAACTTTATTCATAGAATGCACAATCCATCACGTACAAAAACAGAGGGAAATGTGAGGTGTTAGTAAGTACCCCTGTTAGTGAGAAATTCTGCTAATTATTACACCAAATAAGCATAGTCAACAGGCCAGAGCTGTGAGAGGGCATGTTTCAGGGCATTAAATGGCTGCCTTGGATGGAGATGAATATATTACACTATGCCCTTTAACAATAAAACAATTTCCCTGACACTTACAAATCCAGGCAGCTCTAGTAGCGCAGATGAAGAGCTCAAGACTGTACTTGGCATACAACGATGTTTCAGTGCCACCTAGTGACGTGCACTTTAACTTTATTGTCTCTTAAGATTTATAGTACATGAAAAGTTCAAAAGCTAATTCAGCTCAAGTGTGGAGTCCGCACAGTACTGAAGAGAAGCTTCACTCTTTGCCAAGACAAGACAAAGAGAGGTCATAATGAGACGAACTCCTCCCCTTTCTTTATAACTGAAACATACGCTTCCTTAAATAGCTGATAAAGCGTTACATACGGTTTTATTACAGTCTGCTCTTACAGTCAAAAAAGGAGAAAAGCCTTGCAGGAAAGGACAAAACCTGGTATATTTTAAAGCCTATACTGTGCACAGGAAGGTTTAGATAGCTTGCATATTTTATGAAATTAATTTTAGGAAAATATTCCATCAACTTAATAATTTCTAAAATTATTTCTTTCCCCTGTTTGACTGGACTATTTATTGTTATTGCTTTTGTTATTTTTATCTGGAGTGCTCTCACAGCTTAAGGAAGTGTTTTAGAGACTGTAGGCTTTGCACATTCACTCCTTGTTTGCATTCTGACCCTTTGTATACTTCTGCCACTGTATTTATTGTCACTACAATGGAGTTGTGAAACAATTACAGCCGTTTCACATCTGTTATCCTGTTGCACTTCTGCCCATTAGTACTGCAGTTGAACGTTTAGGTTCATGCAAACTAACTAAACTTTGCAGTGCAATCTAGACTAAGAAAAGCTGTGAAGAGGCTGAAATATATTTTATGCTGAATATCAATTAATGTGTGTATTGAATACCAGCACAACTGTCTACCAATGCAATAAAAAAAAAAAAAAAAAAAAAAAAAAAAAAAGACAAGCTTAGATCAAGTTACAAGCAGATTGCAGAACAAATTTGTGAATACAATCCCCAACATTAGCCTCTGCATTTGTATTTCACAAAATTTTTACAGGATTGACATGTAACTTCTATCACAAAATTTAAAGATGCTTAAGAGATTGCTTTAAAAATATTTCTCCAATATCTTAAGCAGCAAGGAGAAGTGTGAGGAGGAAGAATGAAGAGGAGAACTAATGGCTTTTGAAACATAGCTCATAAAACATTATGCAGTCTGCAACAGAATTACACTTGCAGAAAGAGTTTGTCTAATGTAATTTCCCTAACCCAAACTCAGTGAAATCAAAATATAAGATTTTAGCAGGGTTTTGCTTGTGCTCAGATCCTGACTATTAGAGATTGGACCTTGAAGATTATATTATGAACAAAGACTCTTCCTAATGTATGTATCGGCATCAAAAATCCACAGAAATTATGTGCAACGAAAGAAGATTCTTAAGTTAAAATTCTCACCTTGATGGTTAGATTAAGACAACACAACCTTGTGCATTAAACCTTCTACCATATTAGGCAAACAGTTACGATGTAAAAAAGCTCTTCAAAATCCACCTGGGAAAAGCTTCACTCAGCGAGTGGGCATCACACTGTAACTAAGTTTAGAAGACTCTACTGCAAATATACTTTAGATGTTTTCATCTGTACCCTGCCTTAGGACCTAAACTGCTGCCACAAGAATCAGTTTTGTCCCTACTTTAAACAGCAAATAAAAAAGGAAAATAATCTTGTTCCTTAAGTGTCATATAGAATTCTAGTCGTGGCTTCTCAAATTACTCTTGCAGTTTCAAAGAAAGTACTTGTACCTCCTAGAGTACTTTCACTGCTATCACATCTTGGAAAGCTTAAATGAGGAGACTGGAGGAAAGATGCACTGATACAAAGCAAAGAACGATGGTTTAACAGTTAAGGAACCACAGAGTCCACAAGAGAAAGAAGGCAGTATTAACAATAAAAAAGCAACTGCAACTCCCTGTTTACCGTAGCAATAAAAAAACGTTCAAAGCTTGATGATCACAGAATTATATTATTGTTGTCCAAGCTTTTAAGAATCTGTTATATTTTATTGCTTTTAAAAGAATACTTCATTTTTTCTAACAGCAGTTGTGTTAGAAAGAAAGAAGACTTAAACTAGAATAACTCCTGGTCAGCATGTTAGAAGTTTTCATCCAAAAAGATCCTAAACTACTAGTCAGCTTGAGAAATGCAGAACAACTTCTCCAAAATAGGTATCTTTTCTTAAGAATTCTAAGATACGTAGCCCTCTGAAAGCCAGGGGTGTGCTACTTTACTAGATTCCAGATGCAATCTTAAAGTTAAATGCTGCATAATTTCCAATTCTGGACATCCAAGAAGCAAACAAGGAATATGTGGTAAATTTTAGACAATGGAATGAGCCCACTTGGACTCATTTCAGTTCCCATTCAAAACATCTCTCCTCACATCCACTGGCATCAAGTTATCAGCATTCTAGCTCTGTAGGCCACATCAATTTTACAGCCACAGAGGAATGCTTCTCAGAACAGCTATCACCTGCAAAACTTTTTACCTCAAAGTAAAACTCATCCAAGAGAAGAACATGTCACATTAAATTTCTGTCACATTCCTTCTGTAAAACATACCATTTATATATCAGGAAGATAATATTTCTCCCCCTCACAGTACAATAACCCCTTCCTTCACAGGATTAAGATTCTTTCCTTAAAAGCTGGAAAAACATATTTGTGCTTATACCTCAAGAAACACTTGACCAGCCAAAGCTTAACTGCTCATATACCTTAGATATTCCACATTCATAATCATTCATATTCTCCAAGATGCTGATTACTTACAAACATTGAATGGCTACCCATGCTGAAGCCATCTCTCAGATGAATTGCTAAGCATCTTTCCAACAAAACCAGTAGGCAGGGGAAGAATTTGAAGCAAACAAGTAAACCAAGTTTCCAGTTATCCACTTCCAAGGAATTATCTTTGCCACAAAATACTAAAACAAAAAAACCAACCTCACTGATGACTTAAAGCAACAAATTCTAGAATTGTAGTATATGGTCTCTTTTGCCATTTTAAGAAAATGAATATATGAAAAAGTGGCTTGATAGTACTCCATTTCACTTCATTTTCAATATGAATTTGTTTTAATTAAATGACATGACAGATCATTAAATGCAAACAAGTTCACCATAGTAATATGAACTTCACTGAGTATTTAAAAAAAAACCCTCAATTTACTGTCACCTTTGTTTTATTTCTTTCCTTTAACTGAACAGTATTTAGAATGCATTAAAAATGAAAAGAACCTCTAGTAAAATCCATCTCCTCTTCAGTATAAAAATTAAATTGTTATCCTATGCCTCTGATACAGTAATTTCATTTTAAAATTATGTGGAAAGGAAAGCATGACCCATTTTTAAAAGTGCAGTGCAAGCGATATCAACAGCTCTACAATCATAATTTGCCGGTTCCCCCAAAAAACCAAAACAAGGGCACATAAACAAGTGCCATGCACTTCAAGGACTCTCTCTGAACATCAATAAAATGGATTTACTTCCATGAAAATACTCAGCAGTGGAAAGGGCAGGAGGGAGAAGAATCTTGCTTCTTGTTTTCAAGAATTCTTTTGAGTATAGCCACAGTACAACTTCCATTTGGACACAATTCTCAAGGCAGGTCCTATGTTAGAAAAAACAACGTAAAACTAAGGTAAAGCAGAGCAATTCTGAGCTTCTAGTAACATACAGATCAAAATGTACTTTTGGTTCATATTAAACATTTTATTATTATCCAATTATTAATTCTCATTCCTGAACTCAGTAATAATTTTTAGATTGTAGTAGGTATGGAGTGATATGTCTTGTATGACAGTAAAGATTCACAGATTTTAAAATGTCATCTAAAATAGGTACAATGAAATACAGTAGTTGTGAAGCCCAAACAACTACTTTTATAATGTGTCTTACAGACAAATGCTGCTACTTATTAACAGAAAGTTTTCCTATAGAAAGGAATATTACATTACACTGGGTTTTATGCACTTTACTGTATAGACAGTCTCTTTTCTGCTGTCAAGATGCTTTTGCTATATGTAAATATTTAATGTTATTACCATCATTCACTCAGTGCTCATATTGTCTGTTCAAGCATCTATTACTGTCTGCTAGATACACTAGAGGATAACATTTATTCATGTCTACTGCTCAGTCTCATACAGGCCCTACTTCTCAAAGATTTTTCAAAGTTCAATAATTTATTAAATTTTCCACAAAGGTCTGTATCGTTTGCAAAAATGCCTAACTGTAGAGTATGCAAAACTAGGATTTTACTTGTGCAAGTATATGCACTGAATCAGGTCCCTTCAAAGCGATCTTTCAGTTTATACGTAACAGAGAAATCTGCATATATATATATATATATATATATATATATATATATATAAATAAATAAATAAAATGAAGAATATTATTTCATAATCTATAGGTTTAATTTCACCTGCCTACAAAATGTCAAATGAGGATAATGCAGTAGTGACTGGGTTTTCAAGGTGCTTAAGGCTGGTCTGTTTGTTCAATCTTTTAAGATTGAAACAGAAGCACCTAAGTAGGGAGAGCTTATAAAAGTCTCATTCAAAACAACAAAAGAGAAGTTTTTAACAAGAAGATACTTGAAATATAATACTGTAATAACTTTTATGGAAAACGTTGTTGAAATAAAAGAAAAATAATTAGCTATATGAGAAGTAGGATAGTCTCTCTAGTGGTCTGACATAAGTTTTTGTTTCAAATACCAGTTTTAGTTTAGACAAAATAATTGGGTTTGGGTTTGTTTTTTAAGGAAACAGTAAGCATCACAAACAGACCATCCCAGAAAGTGGAAGACAGCACAATTATTCCTTCTATCCCAGTGGACTATCACCCTTTAAGAAGAAATTACAAGATCCAGCTATTCATCAATGAGGCTAGAAGGAAATGAAAACGTTGAATTCAAACGATCTGCCTTTCAGTTAACATCCTTAATGTAAATTAGGGTTAAATGTGAATAAAATTAATATTTAATCACTTGAAAAACTTCCATTCCTTTCTTCTCTTTAAACACTAAAACTTAATTATAAAATAATGTAAAACAAGTGTAAATTTAAAAGAAACATTTTGAAGATTTGCATTAATAGTTCAAGACCTACTGACACTGAAGAAAAGAAAGGGCATCCCAACATTATGTTGCTTTAAAGTAACGTGTGATTCTATTCCTTGCCAACAGACAGCAGGAGCCCAAAGACACAGGGGAGTGCTGTGGTAGGAAAGAAGGGAGACAGCAGCATGGAATGGCACTGGAGAAGGACAACATAGCAAGGCTGACTTTGGGTAAAAAGGCAGTCAAGTACAACTGCAGGAGTGGGGGAGCGCTGGGGAGAAGAAACCCAGTGCTCCTAACTGCGAGAACAGGGTCTCAATATATTGCTTCACATACCACCACAGAATAAAAAGTTCATGTCATATAGGGGCACAATCCAATATTTAATTATGTTGCAGCATCATAAACAGAAAATAGTGCAAAAAAACGAGAAAAAAGCATCTGACATCAGCACAAAAAACCTCCCAAATCTTGCAGTTTTACATAATCTAAACTGCTGCCCTCTCAAACCTTTTTCATGAAATCCCACACAAAGTGAACACTATGTGCCTTAGGGTTTTGCATACAGTGGTTACTGTTACACAGTCTACACTTACCATCAGCTACCATGCTGTCACGGGAAAGCTAACAATTATTCTCTATTCTAACACAGAACCTTTTACATGGTAAAAAGCAACATATAAAAACTCAGATTTTGATAAATTGTATCTCCATGAACGGCAATTTGGCTGTAAATACAGGGGCCTCACTCTACCATTCTCTATGCAAACTTTTAGGTTAGAAGCTGTTGCCACAAACAGTAATGAAATTCAAAATCTCTGAAGTATTTCCCATTCCCTTCTGGAACATAACTGAAACAATTTGTCACTTGCAAAAAAATGTAGACAAATGAAAGACAAGACAGGGGAAGCAGCAGTCACACAGGGTATGTATGCATTTGAATGCTGAAAACTCAAATCCAAGAACTTCTTTTAAATCAGTTCTTGACTACCCAGACTTGAAATCTTTATCTTTCTCTCTTACACCCTAAAACTTCCCCCTGCAGCTGCTAAACTTCTGAATAGAATTCTTTTGAAGTTATAACCTGCTTCAAAACATTTTGGCTTCTACGATGAGGCAGCATGTTCTGTGAAAAATACAAGTAACATAGTGAATTCTAATACTAGCATCATTCAACAAATAAATCCAGCAGCACTGTCTGTCACTAAAGCATACCACTCTCAAAAGTACAGTTTTACTAAAGTGAATACACCACTAACAGACACCATTGCTCAATCTCACAAACTGTACTTAGACATAATGCAGCTTTTCCTTCCAAAGAGAAAGCTCAAAACTAGCGGAGTATTATGGTTAACCTTCCACATACGGACAAGCTCAGTTGCACTACACAGCATATTTCTCCCTGGAACAAGCACACATAGTCATTTCATTTCTGCCCTGCTGAAGTCAAAGACAAGAGAGAGAGAAAAACTTATAATTTAGGAAATGGCATCAAAATAAGAAAGACAAAACTGATTATCAGCAAAATACTTTCTTCAGTACAGAGAACCCAATGCTCCACCAAAAGTATAAAGGTTTATTAGACTTGACCATCATAATGCTGGTGTTTTGTTAAATCCCTTTTTCTGGTTATTTAACTTCTGCTAATTGAACTTTACTAATGCCTAGTAAAAGAAAGCGTTCTTATCACCTGCCAAATAATAGGTTTTCTTGCCCATTTCTACAATCACTTTGTTTACATGGACTTTGTTGACTGTACTCTACCAGACAACATTTTAAAACCTGAATCCCAATCAGGGCTACCCTCATTAAAAATATGACCTTTCACCTTCTATGAAGCACTGCTAACATAAATTACATTTTGTTGTAGCCCAAAGGTGATAGAGATGAGAGCAGGATAAACAAGGTATAATACAAAAGCCAGTTGGGTCAGCCTTTCATTACAGCCCTTTCAAAAGCTATTAATCTCGCTTGTAGTCAGTAGGCTGAAAATAATTACTTCTTCTAACCTATGTTGTACTCAAAAGTAGCAATAAGGACAGGTCATGCAAGACATAAATAATTCTTGGTCCTCATAAAACCACTTCAGATGGTATTAGGTGAACATCATGGCATGTTACTTCAAATCTCACTGACAGGAGGAATCTCAACAATATCAGTTGTACATTGTACATGCTACATCATATCAGCTGCATTTGGCCATAATATACCACAAAGAATGAATAAGAATTAATCACGCTTCCTTAAGCTTTAAAATGTGAATAGAAAATGCTATTCATCAAGTTCAGTTTAATTTATCTTTCAAATCAGGGTCCACGTTTAAAACAATATAGGAGGAAAAGAACCTTACTTCAGTCTACTTAGTGTGTCTTAGTTGCCTTCTGACTTATAAGGATTAACACTGACATGTATCAAATTAAAAGAAAAAAAGATTCTTGTGTCGGTAGGGGACATGAGGATCCTGAGAATCACACATTACTAGACAGCAGCTCAGTAAAAAAAATTAAACTTTACAACTCAATGAAAGTTTTAAATACTGTCTGGAGAATAGTTACTTCAAAATGACACATTAAGAAAAGCTTGCTGACAACAACCAGGTTACTAGGAAATTCGTGATGAACTGGATTAAAAAAAAAAAAGTATTTTGCCAAATAAAATGTTTGTTTAAAAAAAATACTCTACTGAGTATAACTCATGTGGAGATGGTTCTAGAATAAAGTGAATTTAAATTCTGCCTGAGAGTTCTGTCAACTAATTGCAACCTAGTGCTTACACATCTGAACTAAATAGCTAAGTGATAACAAGACGGAAAAAAAAAAAAACACAGAAATTTTGGGTTGTGTAATGTGAACAAATATTCTGTCACATTTAATCACACCAGCATTTTACACATAACTGGGAGAGACCACGTGCATAGTATGTAGAACAACAGAGATTCCTATCTCACTTAGGGCCTCTAAGAGCTACTATAAGATGAAGAATACTCTGGGACACTAACTGAAACTTCACTGCTTTTTCTTTAATCTACTGGTCAACTAGTAAGCCAATTACACACTTAAATGTTATAGCCAATTCTTAAAGCCCATTACAAATCTTCTACTGAAATCTCTGAAAAGACAGCTAAACATTTGATGAACTAGTAACAGATGGCTGGAGCAAGAGGAAAAGAAACTCCAACAAAATAACTCCCCAAAACAAAAAACACTTTCCATTGTATTTTTGTAGTGATAGCTGAGATTTACTAAAGCTTTTTTGTTTTTTTGGAGGGGTTTCATTGCTACTATTATTATAAAGTACTAACCACTAGGATATGTAGTTAGAAGACACCTGAGGTCAGAAGAACCTTTTCATCTATTTTCAGTGCCAAATTCCTAACTTTGTCTTGACTATGAATAAATTGATCAGTTTTCCTAAGGCGTATTTTTCAAGTCCTCTATCCTTGTCCAAGATTGTTTCAAGACTTAAAAAAAAATAATCAATCAAATATTAATTTTTGTCCCTAAAGTAGCAAATAAACAAAAGCAGTCTGTTGTAAAATAACGACATGTGCAGATGTCAGAAGCAGTAATAATATCTGGTTAAATTCAGATCCAACTGAAGAGAGCACAATGCCAGAGACTTCAGCACAGCTGCATCACCCCACATCAGATCTACCTTTAATGATCAAGAAAATCAAGATGATGAAAGAAAGTAGATTCAGTGCCTATCTATACAACTATCAAACAGCTCAGGAATCTGCCCAAGGACAAAGGTAGACATGCCAAAAAAGGGCAGATAACTACAAAACAAATAGTAACTAATGTTCAGGAATACACAAATAATTCTGAAAGAGATTAATGTAACTACAGGCATTTTAGACATCTAGCCTCATTCAAGCAATGTGAAAGGACCCAGGGTCCAATGCTTTGGAAATCTCTCCTTTCTCCCTTCTAAATAAAAGTGGGCATTCCTATATTTCAAAGAACTAGGCACAAACCCAGGTACAAGCCAGTCCTTATGAAATACAATGACAGATTTTAGTAGTAGGCAACAATAATTTTGTCTACCTGTATCTTTCTTTTAGTATTTCATGGCCAATTACAGTAAAAGTTGCTCAACAGGATGCATACATAAGAAAATTCCTGTCACAGAGCAGATGCAAATTTAATTACTTTAAGTTAAACCTTCCATCTTGTCTAGAGGTCCTTCAAAAATGCAACTGTAAACAAGCACTACATTGCAATCAGGTGTCAAAGGCTTATTTGATCTCTTACAAAATATGTCACAAATCACTGGCAGAAAGTGGGTCGAGGGGGAGAACAAAGGAAAAAACTGTCAATGGACTAGGTAGCTCATGTGAGCGTGCCTATTAGTGCACTGGATCTTTCTGCTCCTGTCTAATGCTGTCCATATGAAACCTTCTTAGTTTGACAGTGTTCTGTTATCCTGCATTTGATGTAATTTTTCTGTAGTAAGCAAAAAAAAAAAAAAAAAAAAACCAAACAACTGTGAAAAGCACTGCTAGAGTAACCAGAGAAAACATTGAAGATTCCAAAATTATTCTGCTAAAATACCAGTTTTGTGCTATTCTTGAGGAAATAATCACATAAAAGCTGGAACAAAATTAACTTTACTTTGCCATAGATTTATAGGTGGCCCCAAACACAAATAACAGGTAACATGTTCTCTTAAAAAAAAAAATTACAATATTGTACAACTGGCTGGAAGCAAAGCATGTGTATATAGTGCACACATTTTACTTTTCACTGAAACATCAGGTATTTTGGGGGACTACAGGCAAAATACTAGACAGCTCTCTGCAGACTTCTGGTGGTCCTAAAATTCTAGTAGATCACTGCTCATTATGAACCTCTGCACTACAATGTAGCTCAGAATTGACAGTTTAAAAGACAAAGTATTGGTAATGTTAAATTTGAAAATTCACAACTAGGAAGACATACCTTCTATGGCAGGAAGACTGGGGAGGTATTTTATTTAACAGAAGAATCTACTAAATAAACATAAGTGTATGGACAGTTTCCTGTACACAGTCAGTTAAAGCACTTATCACATAGTTAAAAATATTTAAAAATTCATTAAAATTTCAAGACTGAATATGCCAAGCATCTCTCAGAGTTTTGAGACCTGTGGAGCTGCGGTCATGCAACTCCTTCCTTCTCTTGGGCTGCTCAGAGCTTGGTGCAGTTTCTCACCCTGGGCCACATATCAACCCATGATGGATAGGGAAATGCAGTGGACCGGTGTTAGGGCACCCCCTAAGTGCACCTGGCTCCTGTCCCCTCCCTTACTGCTTGGGAACAGGAATGACAATCAACCACCTCCTGACAGCCCAGTACATCTGTCCTTGGGTTGTGACCCAAGGGGATGATACCAGAACTTCGAGATTTAGCCAGTTCTGGGCCTGCACAACTGGTGGAAAGTACCAGAATATTCCATCATCCAAGTTGGGCTGAAATGGAAAAGTATCCGACAAAAGTCAATTACCTCAGACCCTACAAATAGCGATCCTAAATGAGACCCTTGGGGCTCTCACGGATCGCAGCAGGCTGCGGCCAACATCCCCCCTGAGCCAGGATAACTCTCAGGCTCAGACTTCTTAAGGTTTAAAGATCATCTGACTCTCAGGCTCAGACTTCTTAAGGTTTAAAGATCATCTGCTGACAAAGCCAACTAAAGGCCAGGGTGAAGTCAAAACTTCTTGAGGCTCAATGATCACCCAATAAGAATGCCAATGCATTGTATTTGCTCTAAACTCGAGAAGAAGGGAATTTTAACTGTAGGCTAGCCTCTTCCATCCACCTCTCTATAGACCTATGTGTTTGAATGCACACATTTGCCTTCATGAGTGTGGTGTCTAGATACTTCACTGGATCCAAATATTTCTGTCTCTGTGTGTATGCTTTGTGTTTATACATACATAGATATATATACTTTGATTTAGGGTATCTTGTAGTAAGTTAGTGCGAATCTTGTCTTTCTCAAATCTGTAATTAAGTTGTTTTAATTACAGCATTCTACCAAAATACCTTGTTAATCTTTAAATTGGTCAATCATTAAGTGCTGCCAAAATACAACCTTTTAATCCACATCACACCATTAATAAACCTTGAATTGCTATTAAATCATAACCATCGCAAATATTTCATCTGCAACAAGATTTAAACAATAGATGAATTGTGCAACTTCAGCCACAAAGATTAACTGGTCTGCATAGCACAACTTGTCTGTTATAAAGCACATGTTGCAGGGAACTAACCCAAAGTACATTGTGCTACGGTAGCTTTGACAGTTGGAGCCAAAGTAGTAGCTGTAGGTATGTCTTTTACAAGATCTCCCGGAATCAGTAGGCAAAGTCAGATTAGACACACAAGCCCTTCTTCAGTCTTGTCTAACTTATAACCTTACAAACTGGTCTAATACATATTACCTCTACCTATCAAACTTGCCTTAACACAGCAAGGAAAATATCAGAACTGCTACTGTTACATTACATACTTAAATACCACCATCAGAAACCTGAACTTCATTTTCTCTGACTCAGACAGCACCTCTATTCAAAAATCACCTCTGCATAACATTAATTGGAGATTTTCTGTTTAAGTGCCTATCTATCATGAAAAATACAACTGAAGAAAACCTCAATTATGGTTATTAATTATGGCCCCTCTATGTACTGAATTAATATTCCAATGCATTTTCAGGAATGTATCCTTACTGCTTATAATACAATGCCATTCTCAAAACCAGTATATTATTAAACTATATTAAAGTTAACTTAAAGAAGCCCTACTTAATTAGACAAAACACGCTGTTTCTCCTTAATACAATCAGAATTACCAAAAACTGGAAAAGAAAAAAAAAAATATATTTTTAGGCTTATAAAACTAATCCTTCCTATGTTGATCTAAGCTGAAAGAGCAGGTAAAGAACAAGAAGAGCTAGGAAGCAGACTGCCTAAACGTCATTTCCACTTAGCCAAAATTTGATTAACGCCCACCTTCTGATGCAACAGATTCATCAGAAGCAAAAGTAGCTTGTGCTTCAATAACACTCAAGTTTCACACTCCTAGAAAACAAAACAAAAGGCAAATCAAAGGCTGGAGGCAAATGGACAAATCCTACATGTAAACAGGAGGAGTCCCAAAGCTGCTTATTTAGCATCTTCCTCTAGTAATAATGGCAACTAGACAATCCAAGCATAAAACAGAATTTTACAGTCTGATATATTTCCCTATGGAAATCTTCAACTGTTGCTTTAGAGGAGCAGTGCAGTCTCTCATCAAGAAGTACACAATCCTAATATCATGGATTAGCAGTGGGGGGAAAAAAGCAAACAATTAGAGTTAACATAAGAACTGTGAAAAAGATCTGTGCTGCTGCGCAAGCTCGTCCAATCTGTAGATGTATGAAGTGAAAAATTAGATAAAAGTAAAAACTGTCAAAATTCTTAAATTGAAAAGGGACTGTGCATTGGACAAGGTCTTACTTTCCTTCCTATACAGGCTGATATTTTTCCTATTTAAGTGAAGCTGTATGTCATGTTTACCAAAGTGGTAAATTTAGTTTAGCTGTGTTTAATGTAAGATATGCATCTCATGTACATTGCCTTGCTATGGGGCAAAGAAACCAAATTGCTCAAGTTTTGCCACCTAGTTCCTTTAATTAGCAGAATACACCCCTTTAAAAAAGAACTTGAACAGCTGATACTCTCGCTGCTTTCTTTTATACAGGAAATTTTTCTCTTAGTTCAGAAAAAAACAAACAAACAAAACAGTTTTAAGTTTATTCATATATTAGATATCAGAGCACTTGCAATCACTTTGCTTAGAACTGACTTTCTTTAAATCCACCAGATGACTTTAACACTGCATTTACCAACAAAAATGCACTACATCTATTTATCTCATTCCAATAAAATTTAAATAGTGCAACACATTATTCATCTATCCATATTATAAACTGTTGTGTACATTAAGTGGATAATATTATTAACACTAATGTTTCTGTAGGCTATTCATAAAATAAATGGTGGACAAAGTAATTCCATCTATTACACACGGAGCTCAATAACAGCTGTAAATGAGAAAATTGCAATAGACATACTGAGTAATAATCAGAACTAAAACGACAACTGTAACAATATATCCATTGTGTAAATGTTCTGATTATAGAAACACAGACTAATCTGTCATTTTTCATCACTGATAAACATTGGTAACCAGCCAGAATTCAGATTATAGTTTATCCAGTTACTGTCTAAAACACAGCTGTAAAACCAACGTGATTTATTAATTTAATGAGATAGATACAATAAATATTTTGTTTAATATGATACAGAAATATGTGCAGCATGACATCAAATCACTTTACCTGCCTAAAAACTACAGTTAGCAAAATGTACTATACCTTTCCACATATGTAGCTACAAATGTGACATACACAGTTTTGCCAGCATAATGTCATAAAGCTATACTGGCTTGTCAGTAGAAGTTCTCTAAGGCTTCTTGTTAACATTTACAGGCACCACGTGATCCCAGTTTAGAGCCTGCAAGAGCCACTGCTCATGTCAGAAAAGGGATTGAGGTAATTTTCTGGTTTGAGAACTTTGGTGGTCTTCAGTTAAAAATCATTTAATTACCTCCAATATGTTAACACGGTTACTACTATACATGCAATAATGCCTAGAAATGACCAGGAAAAACACAAAAAACTACATACAAAAAACTAAAAACTACAAAAAAACGAGTACACTATAAGGTTAGCCATGAAAAGTATGGCTCATTTCTAAGAATGATCATAATAAAAGCCCTGATACTAGGGATAGGAGGCACTAAGTCATCTGATACAAAATTACTGCAGTCAAAACACCAGGCATGATTTTCTATAAGCAGTGTTAATTTATTAACAGGAAAAAACTCAATGTGGCAAACACTAGGGATTATTATACAAAGGCTTCTCAGGAAAATGCCATCCATCTTGCATTTTTTGTATCTTTACCAAAAGTCACACAAACTTGCCAGCTAGAGATAAAAGAGGTTGAGGTGTGGTCCAGCTTCCCAATAGTGACCAGATGGGGAAGATGCTGCAATTGGCATAGAGCCCAAGGAGAAAGAGATCTGTGGGGACATCGGGAGAGGCAAACATATTTGACAGCAAGACAAGAGCTTTCTCCCAGACATCATCCATGGGGATCCTTCATTCCCCTTGGCTTATATTGTCACTGCATATGCACAAGATGACTGAATATATTATGCATGGGAATTAATCACGCCACTGGCACTGTCAAGAAGTCACTGAGATTTTATTATGCATGCAAATTTCTGCCATTTTGCACATGCAGATGAAATTTGGAATTCTTAGACAAAGAATTCCAAAACTAAATTAGAAAGGAGAGAAGATTAGGCTCAGGGCCACAAGACTAGAGAAGATTCCACAAGCAAAGCAGATTTTCTGAAAATAAGTGAAGAGTTCCTAAACATTCTGTCCTCTGAGAGAAGAGTTCAGGCTTTTCCAGCCAGGTACCTCTCTAAAGGACTCAAGGGCCAAGCCCCAGCAGCTACTATTGCACGAGCAGGCCGCATGTTCTCCCCAGCTATTTTTCTGTACTTTGGGGTTTCTTTAATTGTAGCTATGTTAACATTCCATGCCTGAAAAACTCTTTTCCATTTTTTTCCAGTGTCAGTTAGTTACTCTTACCCACCGCTTTTCATAAAACAAGAATTACCAGATGCCCAAGTGAAAAAAATTCCTTCACTTTAAAAAATTTGGCACATTTACCTTGCCAAATAGCCTCATCTGAATTCATCTGAATATAAAAAATAGCATAACCACAACCTTCTTTGTCCAAAATTCAGCTACAATATCACTGGAGAGAAACAAGGAGCAAAAGTGTTCTCCCTCCTGATCAGGTTTTGCAAGGACTGGTTTCTCCTACTGTTTGGCATGGCCTACTCTCTCCAGTCATTTAGTATGAGAGCTGGATAGTCTTGGCCCTTCACATGTCCTTACAGTAATAGCTGCTTTTCAGGAAATGACAGGAAGTATTTTAAACAGCAAAACACACCTGTAAATTCATTTAGGTATAGTTTATGTAACAGTCACTGATTACATTCCAATCAAATAAATGCCAGGATATTACAGTGGAATCTACTAGTTGTCTGGCTTTTTAATTCACGTTTTATCGATTCCCCATCACTCAATTTTGTGTCACTTCTCTTCTTATTTAATCTTCTCCCCAAAATATCGCATTGCCTTAATATTTTACCACCTTCCAGCAAGTCCTTATTTGCCAAGTTCTTATTTTGTTCCTTCATTGCTCATTGCCTGCCTCCACTACTGACTTCATTCTCTAATTTATTTTTCTTAAGAACTGGGTTATCTCCATTTATTGACTTAAATTACTTGGAATAAGAGTATTAAAAAAAACCCTAAAAACCACATAATACAAAACAAAGGATGATAAATAAGTGGGCTTGTTAATGCATACTTCTAAACACTTTAAATGATAAACTCATGCAAAATGAGGGCCAGCCAAGTATGAGCCAATGTAATACTGAATTCTACAGACAAAAATTGAAAGACAAAAATCTCTGTAAAGCAATAAACTTTTACTTTATATCTAGCTACTACCTTGCTAGGATATCATTAGAAACATTCTAGAACATTTGATAAATCCAAATTCTTAACTGGTCTTTCACTTTTTAATGCATGTATCAGTTGATAACCATACTAAAAGACATAAGGATTAAATTGGTATTTCCACAGATATTGCTGTACTTCAAATTGTTTAAAATAAACTTTATTTAATCCATCAGCTCAAAATTCTTTCAAGAGGAAGTCAACTTTATAGCACTTGATAACCATGGCATAGCACCAACTGCAGACTTTTGAGGTAAAATTGTCCTCAACAATTTGAAAAGAATTGTCTGCTTAAAGTCCTTTTTCAGGGTGGTCTGACAGCTATCTCCTCTCTTCCATACTTTAAAAAAAAATTCTAAACAATTAGGAAAAACAACAACTAAATTGTTTAAGCTTCAGAAGAACATAATACCAGAATTTTCAGGGTTTAACAAGACACACTTCATTGACCTGATTTAAATGAGTTCATGTTGACTTTCTAGATTCATCTTATTCTACCGTAATTCAACACAATACCAACAGATTTCTCCCTCTATATGAATACTTACAGATTTAGGATAAAAGTAGTTCCATTTGCAAAGAGCAGAAACTAGACCAAAGTTTATGCTTTCTTTAAAAGGCTTCCATGCTTTTTAAAGAAAAATTTTCACATTCTCTTATGGATATCATAGCTTCCCTTCACTCATCAAGAAAATGAACATTTTGGCCATAGACTTTAGTGTAAAAGAAAAAAAAAAAAAGGTATCAGTTTGGTAATAGGAAGTCAATTTCTGATCCCCTGGAGTCTCCTTCCTGTAATAATTGGTTTTTTTTTTTTCCTTGAACCTAGTCAGCAAGCATCAAGTCAGCCCATTGGAGGGGCCAGATTTTAAATTCATCATTTATTTTTCAATTTTCAAAAGTTACATTATATAAAGATAGCTTTGCACATTTTCATTACTTCAGCAAACTACTAATTCATTCTCAGGCTTTTTTAACTGATAAGGAATAAAAGATAAACATGTCTGAATCAGGCATAAGGCCAATAAAGCTCCCAGTAAAGCACTGGTATAGATACTGCACTCATCTTCTAAGAGGATGCTGTAAACAAATCTAACTTAGGGGCCTATCTCATCATATCTTGGAAGGAAATCTTTGAGTTTTCAAACAAAAGACAAAATTATTATGCCAGGAACTCTCACAAGAAGCATGCTTTGCATTTCATCAACATTTTGCAAAGTGTGAACAAATGCTGAAACACTCCGTATTCTTAAATATTAATAAAGAGCGAACAGAAATCTTTCCTTCATGCTTAAGTACAGTTTGATTAGCATGAAGAGCTTCATTTATTTTACAGAATGCCATAGGAATATGACCAATAGCATAAAATATATTTAACATAGTTTCAGATGTTCCAGCTCTACAGCTTAAATCAACTCTCAAAGTTATTTATATAATTCATCACTCACAGTTTTAGTAAATGACTAACAATAGTGACAGCTAAATTAGTTGTTACAAAACTATAAATGCTTTGGAATGCTACAGAGAAAGTGTCTTGAATAGAACACCAATTATTTCCAGAATATAAGAAATATTGTTGCTTGTATTACCCAAATGCATGATTAAACTCTCTAAGTTGCACAGTACACAGGTACATCAAAATTTCAAGACATGACTCCAGAGATGTCAGCTTTTTGTGTACCGAAAGGCCACAAACAAGTAGAAAGCAGGGTTAAATACAGAACTTGAACCTTGAGTGTCTGAAGTGGTCAGAAGGAATCTCTCGATACATATCACGTGTTCTGTGATACCAAGGGCTCACACAATAAAGCATCTCTGCATTTCTTCACAGCCTTGTTTAGTAGCATAAACCAGTTCCTTCTTTCTACCCCTGAGTATATTTTATCAGTAGCTAGAAATGTCAAATACTTCTATGGTAAACAGAAATATCCTGGCCTTTTTTATTTTTCTACACACCAATACTATAGAAGGTGACAATATAATCTGCCCCAGGCAACTCTATCACCATCCACAGTAGACAGGTCATTTTCCTTTTTATCAAAGAGGAGAGTAGGTCATCACATTTTAGTACATGTTGACACCACTGCTAGTAAAAAGAGATAAGAATTCAGTGCCCTTAAGGTGCCTTAACCTCTATTTTACCTAATACAGATATTTCACAGCTATTGCATTAAAGCCAGAAGAGAGACAGATTTGTACCCTGCAAGAATGCACTACAAAGGTCTCAACCTTTGTGACAAGCTGATATTTGTACTGCAGAGAGTATAGGAGACAAGAAAGCCCTTCCCTTAAGGTATCCACCTCTCTTATTTTGGGTAATAGGATTTATTTTTCTCCTATAACACCACAGAGGATCATGGATGTTTAACCTCTCAAGTACATGTGTGCAGTTTTCAAACACTTCTGAAAGTTGACATTAAAAGTACATGTACACCTCCTGCCATCCTAAAACAACTTCAGAAGTTTCTTTGCTTGATTAAAACATTTTGCTTTCAGTCAGGATACACTTAATAGAGAAACAAAACAAAACAATGAGACTTCACTCCTGTTGTCTTTATTCATTGGATTTTTTACTTTCAGACACTGGATGCTAAGTCTAAAGAAAGTTGGAAAACACTTTTATGGCAATGTTTCTTATATCTTTTAAGACAGTGGGAAAAGACACTACCTGGTAATTATTAATATATAACTATCTGTACATGAGAACTTTTTGTTGCATTTTATGTTAATAAACTGGTTTCTTCACATCCTTTTAAAATAGTGATAAGTTAAAAAGATCTTCAGGGCAAGAGCAAAAACATCAACAGAAACAGCTTAGTTATTACACAGATGGGACAGGATTCACAAAGGGCCTTTTTTTGTTTGGAAAAATATAAAGATAGGAACACACTTGCAACAAACACCACAATGGTGCTCCGTCTCCTCTGCACATAATGTAAAATCTTACTTCAAATTGGGCAAAAAAGCAGCCTCTGGTTAGAGGAAGAACAGGTACTCCACACTTTAAGTGAAATAATAGATTTGTGCTTGAAGATTCTAAACTTTTTTCCTCAGGAACACAACTACAAATGGTATTATTAACTCCCACTAGAAATTAAACCTTTATTTGTACAGTAAGAGAAACAGCAATGTCTTTCTGCAATGGAAAATAACATTTTGTGTTAATTTTCATTTTGTGAAGAGAGTCTGGTCAATTTTTCTATTCATTTTGATAATATTAACATTGTTTTAAAACACAGAGGCCAAAAGAGTAGTTCTGAGTTCAGAGACTATATCAACAAACACAATGGCTCACTATTAAAGTGGTCATTATTTATTTGTATACTTAAACACACTTAAATGGTTGTATGTTTGCATATAACCACTTTCAAAATTCAGTCCTCCTTCACCAAAACATCTTGCATAGGTATACATTAGTCAAGAAAAGGAAAACATAAATTGAAACTTAGTAACAGCAACTTTTTGACCAGAATGAAGTGTTCAGAACATGATTTTACCATCTCATAGCAGACCATTTTATTTATGAAAGAATCTTACACTTTTATGGCATGCATATATACCTCTACGCACACACATCTGTATGCATGCATTTCATACTCCATTGCAGACCAGGCACATATTAATGCATTAACAAAGACTGGTCAGAGTTGGACTATTATTAAGCAACAACAGCATTTAAGATTAAGAGAAAGAACACCAAAGACTAAGAGATCTCCATGACACAATCTAATTTTTTAGATCAGTGCATCTGAACTGAGGTCTCTTGCAAATGACACTGCAAGCAGGAGAAAAAAATAAAACCTGATTCAGAAAATACAGAGGGCAGAAATCTTATTAAAATAACACACTTTTTGTTTCTAAGCAATCTAACCACTAACCACTTTCTATTATTTTATTGTTTTTACTAAATTAGCATGAAGATGTTTTGAAATATGAAGGAAAAATCCAGTTTTATAGCCAGTTAGCAGGATAATGCTGTGTTTATGCTTGATAGAAGTCATTATAAACAAGCTCTAGTGAATCTCTGTTTTTTTTAAGCGATATTTGTATTTTGTGACATAATTTTGATATACCATTTCAATTGCAAAGGACCTGGGATATTTTGAGAGAAGAAAACAGACATGTTTGAAATTCAAGGAAATAAATTGCAGTTACAGAAGACTTTTGCCCAAGTGAGTAACAAATATTACGCTAAAGCAGGATCACAAGCATGAAGCAATTCAAAGTATTCGGTAATATATGATAGTTTGCATAAGTGATTTACCTACACAGCAAACTTATGTTCCTAATTAACCCAGGGGTACAATCTTTAAATTAAATATGAGGTTCAGTCCCAGATATCTTCAGCATTCATTATCAGAAGATACAAGTATGTCTGCCTGTTAAATATTTTCAATGTCAAGTATCTGTTGCTTAGTGAATTTCAGCCTTACTGACTCTTCGTACTGAATTTTGGTGCTCTTTTATGCACTGTATTCTGTACTTGAGAGAAAATGACCATTCTACATTGCCTTAGGATTCTTACTTTTTTATGATAAATTCTATCTTCTCTTCAACTCTTTCAAGAGAAAAAAAACAGTACCTGAAATAAACAACATTTTAGTCATTTTAAGTTCACACAACTGCTTTACAAATCACACAGCCTGACCTCTTCCTATAATATTACATTACAGCAAGATCCACAAAAACATTCCAGTTTGACAGCTAACCTCAGGCACCACTGGTCTAGTATCTCGCTGCTTACACTGCTGGCTGAAAAGCTGATAGGATACGCAAGACAAGCTGAGAGTTTAACTGGCAGAGCTGTTCAAATCTAAATTGTGCTATTTGAAACTTAGACCACAGGAGACAACAGTTCACTTTTTACCATGGCAGCAGATTCAACCTCTTGACCCTCTGAAAGTCATATGAATACATTTAGCACACACAAAAAAATATCTCCCTATATTATGATCAAAGACGTATTCAATACACATTTTTTATGCACATTTGATCATTCTGTTGACAGTCTTGGAAGTTAAGTAATATGGACTGCTGCACATAGGTTTCAAACCTTGATGGAGCCCAATGGCAGGCTACTTTTGACAGTCAAATAATGACAAGCACGTTGCAGGCCGATGCCCGTCATTCATGAACATCTTGGCCTGCTCCAACCGTTGCGCAGCAACTAAGTGGATGGTCAAAGGTTAAGTTCGAAGAAGACAGCAATGAAGGGCAACTGTCATGCACCAGTGAATACTGTGAGGCAGCAAGGAGTGGTTGTCTTCTGAAGAACATGCAAAATGTTCTCATTCTGTCCAGGCAGACACATATTTGAAGGTCCTAAATGAGACCACTGCCAATTCATGAAGAGCCAAACTGACAGCATGCCATTCAAACTGTCTCTCTCAAATTTGACTTTTTTTTTTTTATTTCAGATCACAAATGCATGCAAAGTATAACATTAGACAGAACTCCCAGCAGTTGTTTGAAGCAATCCAGATTTGGTAGGTAGGAGGGGTGAGGGAAAAACCATCTAAACTTTCTCCCTTCCCTTTCTTTTAATATTTAAGAGAAGTTCAATTATTTCATGAGAAATTCTTCTATTTTCCTGTAACGACACACATTTATTTCCAGAATTACATCTGTTGTACCCTTTTTCTACATACTGGTGTTCCTTCCAGCATTAAAAAGCAGAGCCTAACACCTTACAATTAGGGCTAATACAATCACCTGGAATTTTAAGTCTGTATTTTAATATTAATATTGCAATAGCAGCATACATTAAAGCATGCAAAAATAAATACTTTGCATCAGTCTCTAAATATCCTAAGCATTTCTGTTATAAATGGTACAATAACAGTATTTTCTATTTGTTTAAAAGCACTGTTTTGTGTGGAGTTATTGCTTGAACAGCATGATTAACAATGAAATTGCATTATTTTGCATAAAACATATACATCTTACTTTTAACCCATTGCCAGTAAAGATGTATATTTTTTACTCACACATTTAAATTATGTGATCATATTCACGTTTGCCTCTATTAACATATAAAAGACTTCAGGAAAAATAGAAATACTTTTATTTTATTAGATAAACAGTGATGCCGCTCATCTTTCACATGAATGAATGCTTGACACTAAATTTAATCAGGCTGACAAAGGATCATATGGGTTAGCTCTTTATGCCCTTTTCATGAACAGTCCATCTCTCCTGCACTTACAGGGCCAAATATTGCCCTTTAACAAAACAGATCGACATGCAAAGCGCTTGTTTCTTTTTGCTGGGTCACTGGTATCATCCCGCTTCTGACATTACTGCTTTGTACCAATTTCTGTCATGATACCGACACATTAAAGACCTTATTCACAAACTATGCTTTGCAAACTGAAGAGAAAATGAATTGTCATTATTTATGAGGAATACATTTGGATCATGAAGCATAAAACCCCTTGTCTGTCACGTACACAGAGATACACACACAGCACAAACTCTCCAAGGCATGAACTATATTCATATGTTCTATTGCACAAGTCATCCTATCAACACTTTTCAAATCACAGATAATGACCAACCTACTGTCCTGATCACAGTGAATGTTTTTTTCAGGAAGCCAGAAGCATAAAATCATAATCCAATTTATTTTGGACTGAATGAGAAATTTCAAGGCTTTTCTACATAGGCAAGAGATTACAATAGCAGAAATTACAAATTTGGGGAAAGCTCACCAACATCTTTTACACTTGTGAGGGTGGGAGAAGAAAAAAAAGCATGCTTTAATTGTTAGAAGACTTGCTTGGATACACATGCATTTTCCCCAGTTGCTCCCTCTTTCTGTCTTATTATAAGGTCCAAATCAATTCAGAAGCACTTCTGTATTTGTCTGAGATTTCCAAATATTAAATTCTGGGTGTCCTGACTTCACTCTTCACTGCTGAAGCGCATAATGCTGCTGCACACATACTGCACTTCCTGCTCATTCACCATAAGCCGCACAGTGCACACACATACACAAACACACTATTTCAGGCAGTCAGCCCCTCTCTGGATGAACTGGACTTGCTGCACACCCACCACTCAGCCACAAGGAATGTAAGCAGTGCATCTGATGTCTATCATACGCTATCAATTTACTTGTCATAATGAGAAAGTTAAAAGTTCCTCTGCACTTGAATTTCCATTTGTAGAAGAGGGAAAAATATCGCCCTACTACAAAGATGTTTTGTGAGGATAAACCTATGAAATAATATGAGATGAGAAGATACACTGAGGAACCGTAGGTAAGTACACTGTATAATACAAATATTTCAATAATGTAAGACATTTTAAAAATGGTTCAGGGAAGGCCGACCAATATCTACAGTCTATTGTAAGAGTTTAGAACACCACCAAGAACTCTGTTAGACACTATTAACAAGCACTACAACTTGCAACAGTCAAGTGATTATGAGAAGTTTTCTAGAGTATCAGTTCCTGGCGTCAGGAAATTTCATACAAGTTTAAAGTCTTATTTGCAACAATACTGGAGAAAAACTCATGCAGTAACTTAATAGGAATACTAGAAACACAGAACAACAAAGCTTTTTAATTTTATTTTTTTTTTAAACATTGGGAGAAGGCAATACTGGCCACAGGAAAGATAAAACAAAGAGGGAGAACCAAACTGTGTGTTAGGTCTCCTGCTCATTACCTGTTAGTAACTGTTATCTAAGGAGTGTGCAGGGTATCATACAGATAGATATAACACACAATACAAAATAGTTCTATTCCCAAATATGCAGAAATTCCTCATGACACATTAAAGCAAAATTGGTTAAAGAGGTGGGCACCACTCACCCAGCAATATAAGCTTTCACCAATGCAAGTAAAAGACTTTTGAAGTCTTTTGAAGTGAAATATAAGGCTAGAAAATCAAAACATTGGCAATACTCACAAGCTGCTTTTATCTCATTTTTGTCTATGTATAAATGCTTTCCATAAACACTTGCCACTGAACCAAGACTGATAGTGTCCATATGACTGTATCACAGGACTACTTTTTCAGATATCACTGACAGAAGTTGGAGAAATGAAGGACAGCACATAGCAGTGGGCTTCCAAACTTGACAATGCAAAGCTTAATTTCTGTTTTAAGGAATGGGAGAAGTCTATTCAAACTAACATTTGTTCCCATACTTTCCCTCTTGAAAATTTCAACTACCATCATCTTCATGAACTTCAAAAAGAGACAAACCCACCAATAGAGTACCCTTTACATTTTGCATGCCAGAGGCGAACACCACCGAAGTAGTCATCACAGGAAAAAATCCAAACCAAACCAAAATAGTTTCTCTTCCCCATTACCAAAGATGCAAGGAGCCACACAACTGATTCAACCCATCTTATTCTAAAGGATTGACAAGGGAATGGCTGGAAAGCAGGGAACAGAACTGCCTTTTACTCTTACATCATATCAAGTCAGTTCCATTATATTCACCAAATACAAAATCTGAAATAACAACTTCAGTGAAAATTAACTTTTGGCTCCTGCCTGGATAGAAGTGGATTTTTTAAATTTCATAGTAGCTGCAGTACCTAAAAAATTTTTATTCAACATTTCAGAAGAACTCCAGGTTTACGAAACCAGTTTCAAACTGATCAGAGCTTTGGTATAATTTCCAGTGGTTTTATATTGCATACTAAAATATGTCACTTGCATAGTCTCAGAACACATAACTGAAATACTCTCATTGGAACACCTTTCCACAAGTCTTCTGTGTAAATGTCTTGCAAAAGTGTTACATTTGACAAATGTTCATTTTCTTTAAAGAAGTTTATTAGACATTTCTATCTAAACTCTGACTCTAAATAAGCCTTCCAAACCAAAAGGATGGTCATTTCACTTTTATTTATATGCACTGTTTATGATGAAGGCCCCAAATAACTCTCTCCTACATAGTTTCTTTGGATTAAATGATTTGTCCTGTTTTCAATCGGCGATTATGTACATACCCCACGTGCCCCACAGCACACTGTTCAATATTTTACCATCTGTAATTGTTTGCCATCACATGGTTTAGATACCAATGTAATATTTTCTTGAGCACAAGAGCATCATTACTTGCTGCAATGACATCATTTACATTAGAAGTAAATGTAGAAGAAAATCAGAAGAGAATACAACCAAAGCGTTTCCAGATATACAAGCTGCTGTTTAATTAATTTGCATAAACCTATCCTTCTGTATGCAATCTTCAGTCAGTCCTTTCCAAATACAGATGTATATTTCAAAAGGCCTACTGCTTTGAGACAACAGATTTTTAAAGGCTTCTTGCCCAACTTGAGTGCACATTCAACATCAACAGGATGGGACTTCTAAATTCCTTGAAATGCTTGTGAAAATCCTACCTATTTCCATTCAGAGTTGTTTGGGGTTTTTTAAAATCTATTAAATGTGTATTTGAACATTAATTTCACCAGTTAAACTGTTAGAAGTATACACAAGATGTATGATTCTACTAGCAGTAGTAACAATGTTTTCCAGTGCCACAGTGCCTTAATCCTACTGCTCACTTTTTGGAGATGAAAACCTTATCTGATCTTCACCTCCATTTTTTCCCCTAGAAGCATATACAGAGTAACATTCATGATCTTTCAGTGGCAAGATCCAGCCCATGAAATTTTTGCACTCAAAACAGAGGACACAGCATGCAGCATAAGTGTGAGGTTTTGCTTTAAGTAAAATACTTTACCATTATAGACTGGAGTCCCTCCAGTGAATTACAGGTAGAACTTTCAGTAATTTTAGTATCTGTACAGAAATAGCCAATCAGACCTTGAATTTAGTATTCTGGGATGTTTGATCTCAATACAATTTTAAACCTTAGAACAGAATAAGCAACATATTTTAATCAGGTACCTTTTCAAGTATTCACCACATGAAGTATCAGTTGCCTGGGGGTTATGAAATAATACTAAAAACTTTATAATCATTCATTGATTTACTTTTGAGCATAGTATATCATTTGAATCCAATGGGAACATAAAGAGCTATTTGTGAGGTCAACCACAGTACAGACAGAGGCTGACATGATATCGATGGCAAGGTGGAAAGAAATTGCCAAATACAGCAGATCAATACCTCGTTTCACTGTTACAGCCTTCTGGAGACATAAAATATATATCTTTACAGCTACGAAAATAATAATAATGAAAGTGGGAGATAAATGCTTCCCTCAAGGTAAACTATTTGACTAGCTGAGGGCAAAGGTGACAATAGCAGTTACACTAAAGTAACTTTACAGTCTTAAATAAAAATGGTGGGATAAGCCGCAGATAAAAGGACAAAATGAAACCGAACAAGTTCTAGGAGATAAAGATGTAATTCTTTTAGAAAGTGGCGTAGCATGCGTACAAAGGCAAAAAACTGTTGAGCTAAATAAGGAAGTTTTCTCTCATAGTAATACTCCAATAACTAAAAGAAAGTGTTTTGAAATTACAGCACTACCATTTTCTATCCAGAAGGCTTCAAAGATATGTTTAATCTGTCCCATACTTTAAATGTTAACAAATATTCATAACCATGTTTTGCACTTTACTAGTGAACCTAATAGAATACAGTAATACACTATAGTGATTTTTTAGTCTCAACTGAAGGGAAGACAATCATCTGATGATGTTCTTGGTCATTAAAGGTTAATTAAATAACTTAAGAAATGGATAAATTATTAAAAGCATGAGAGTCCAATCCTGTTTCAGCTGAAGGCTGCTTAAGTTTGATAACCAGTTGCAGTGGGAACTGCAACAAACTTTAGGCAATCACTCTTCGGCCTGTCTAGTTTTTACCAACCTGGGTCAGATGAAACTGAATCCTACCTGGCGCAAAAGGGAAAAGTATAATAATTATTCATTACATATTTTCCAAATCCATTTAAAAAGTGAAAGTATGCCCAGTACTGCACCTCCAGCAGGGGCATTTCACTATAGCTTCATTTCAAAAGTGCCAATTTCAATCTGAAACTTCTAAGACTACAAACTAAGTTCAGAATCAGAAGATACCAGGGTCTGAATGACCTACCTTGAGACTACCTGACTTTCTGAAATTGAATCACCTTCTAACAACTTCTGAAAGATTTCTCTTCAGCAAGATGTTAATTCAAAATCAGAAATTCAATACTTACGATATTTTGTTTTCTACGGAGAACAGGAAGGATTTCCACAACATACTTTCCCTTGGGTTTTTTGGGGTAAATTTAATTTTCCTGAATGGCACAAGTTATAGAAATATTTGAAAAAGAATGTAAATAACTATCATCACATATTTAGACATTGCGCATTGAACACTGAATCTGTAAATTGTTTTCTTTGTCTCGGTGTTGCTATTTGAGAACATATTCATGTTTAATAACAGTCTGGTTGCAACTTTACCAAGCAACAGAAAACTTCAAAGTTCATCTTACATTTGGCAGTGTAGCTTTCTGAATAAGTGAACTCCAAATCACATCATCACACAAGATGCTTTGCTGTACGCATTTCTAGTCTGATGTCTTGAAAATTATAGTAAAGGGGCTGTTCAATAGGGAAATTTGAATTAAGCAACATATGCTCTGTTCATACTGTTTATTAGAAGGGAGAAAAAAATTAGTGTTCCGAGGCAGACAAGGAATTAAAATCCCTGTAAAGGTATTGGCACTCCAGTACTTTTTAGGAAATGTAAAGTGTCTCTAAATGATACAAGTGGAATCAGTTAAATTATGACCAAAAAAAGAAAGTAGGGGGTTAATTAGGTAAATAAACATGCTGTTTGTTTTGCCAGAGCAAAAATCTAATTGACACGATAACATCAACAGAAATATCCTAAAATACCTAGAACACTTCCAGATTCTTTAAAATAAACAACCAGTTCTGCATCTTGTCCCACTTCTAGGACACTTCTTGCCCCCATAAACTGGCAAGATATCAATGGCTGTCAGGTGGTAACATCCCATATTAATGTCTAATCAAAGGTCAGGGTTAATGGAACCATTTCATGCAGCCATGTCCTACAAGGTACTGTGTACCCATAACAGCTATTATACTTGTGGCATGCAACCAAGCCAAACTTTTAGTTGGCTAGAGGCTATACAAGGGATAGACATGAGTTTATAATCTTAACATACAAGACTATGAAAAAATAGATGCGATGGTGGGGCAGGGGTGGAAAAGGAGAAGCCTTCCCAAGTGTGCATATTCAGATATGGAACATGCACAACTCCCATACCACATGTAGTGAATCACTAGGATCAAAGTAAACTGAAGACCTTTAGACCCCTGGCGTTTGCCTTCTCTTAGATTACTCTCATATACAATAGCTTTACAGATCGCAATCAACAAAACATGAATTAGTGTTTCCAGTATCCACGCTCCTCACATCCTTAGCTCCAAGATCTTAGAAGATTCGAGTATGTGAAGCATAGATCTGTTCTTATTTACAGCAAAAACAAGAGACTGAATGTAAAACAACATGTTTAATAAATCTGCAGGGCCTAAAGTAGCAATATAATTCAGAGCAGCAAGATAGACACGCACTTCTTAATTAAATGGGTGATGTTCTAGTTAAAACAAAAAGACAACCCTGGGCCATAGCTAAGATTAAGCACATGCTCTTGCAAAGGAAGCTCCTACTGTTATCAATATAAAGGCTTTAAATCACAAAAAATAAACCATCTAATAGTCTGTATTCAGTAGTAAGTAGAAAGTCAGGACACAGAATGATTTGGATTAACACATTTTCAGTTATAACAAGTAATTTTATAGAGGATTAGTATCTTGATGGTCTGATCAATACTCAGGCACTGCTGCTATTACAGATGAAGAGAAAATTACCCCTCCAGTAATAAAATGTGTATGTCTTGGTTCTCCTTCATTTGCTGAGTCCATTACTGTAATGGTTCCAGCATTAGCAGCTGAGGCAATTTAAGCAGCAGGAATGTGATGAATTTAAAAGCAAGGAACATTTGCCACTCATTCTTTCTTGTATTTTATTCTGCATATGCAAGGCTTCTACCTGACCATTTCCAATATACAAATCATGTGTTATGTGACTATCAACACTATTTCTTAATTATTGTCTCATTAATAATGGGAAGGGCCAATAATGTGATTACCACAAAAATTGCTACTGGCATATTGGCTGCTGATTCTGCTAAAACCTGCACACCATTTACCTAAGCAGAAATATGACATGACAAGAAGCTTATTTAACTGCATCTAAGCTGTTTCATTAATTTTTCTAAATACAACTTCTAAAAGAATATATTTAATCTTTCAAATAGAAAATTTTGTATGTTTTTACATCAAGGCAGAACAATAACAAAAACAAGAGACTAACATAACATTTGAACAAACTATGGTAAGACAATGTTAAAGTTTATATACTTCATTGCATGGTATGGGTAACATATTTCAGTATTAATCCTAAAATCATTCTCTGCTCTTAAGTGCTCTGAGAATACTTGCCTATTTTCCCCTGAGTATTAATATATTGAAGCAACCTACTTTATCTCGTAAATAGATATTATTTTCCAGCCAGCAAAAATGAGGAAGATGCAAGAAATAAGACTTCCATTAAAATCTTAGCCAAAACACTGTGTATTCCCTTTTCCTCCTCGTAAACAGAATACATGCAAAGCTTTGTGTTATTTAAAGCTTTATATTTCCTTGCCACTTTGTCTAACATGTCTCACAAATGTGAAATTGTGCATGAATATCTTTGTAAAAGCCCCTGTGAATATTCAGATATGTGCATATTGATGCATTTATTATTTGTATAGCAATAACTTTATTGGATTGGGGTCCCAGCTGTGCTGGGAGCTGTACAAACATAACAGTAATGTCTGTGGAATACATTCTCTGTAGTCAGTTCTGATTTCACAGTAATGTGAATTAGCATAAACAGCTACATAAGGTAATTGTGAACTGGCCTTAGAGGTCCATTCCAAAGACCCATCAATGTAATCCTTTTAAAGTAAAAGAAAATAATACTCCAGACTAGCTGAGGATCTTATCTTTCACACCGTAATGACACAAGGTGTTAATATGCAAAGAGTGGCAAGAAGTAAATAAAGGTACTTACTAGAATTTGGCATATGTCACACTGAAACTTACTTAAAAATCCCCAAAACTAAATCAGTCTTAAGAACAGGCTTACATTAAAGATTAACTTTTTTAACTAGTCTGTGAATATTAATCAAGATAATAAACATCCAAAAAGCAAAACAGCTTTCTTCCCAAGTTTAAAAGGAGAAGATAGTCTAAGAGACCACTAATTAAGAGGTCTATATTTGGTTTTACTTTATGTGGTATCTTTTCTTCATCCAGAAAAAAAAAGTTTACTGCAAGCTGATTGAAACTCTGACCAACAGCATCAAGAAAAAAAGAATCAAAATAACTATAAACTTTGCTAATTAAAACTAAAATATAAGTTAAAACAAGCACAAACAAACAAAACACACCCCAATAGGCTGTTTCATAAAAAGGCCTTTCCAGCTAATGAGCAAAATTTAACAGCTCAGGTTTTACGCACAGAAGTAGTATTTGCCATAGGGAAGACCAGAGAAGCTGATGGCATGCAATATCTCCAAAGATGTCTTTAGGAACTTCGGCATAATCATGTTTTGCTGTCAACTTAAGACTCAGAGAAATATTCCACAGCACACTAACATCCCCAGCATGGTGTTTAAAACAGCTATGTAATTAACTTCTGGCTATTGTTTCCCAACTTTTTTCAGACCCTCTTCATAGGAATGAATTTGCATCCTCCTGCTCTTGGGCTTGGAACACTAAATACTAGCATAAACAATTTAATTTCTGATACCCACTCAATCTTACTCAATCCAATTGAGTGATCTGCAAAGTGGAAATTGCTGTATGACAGCACTGCATCCTAAAGAATTTCTACCATATGTACTTGGAACAGGAATGTTCTTCTATAAATCAAAACTTGCTATACACATGAAAATTTGAGACAGAGAGAACTGCTTATCTCATATAAGAAACATAGTGTGTAATTACAAAGCAAAAGTCAATCACTGGGCTTCTGATAGATAGCATTTAACCGTACACAATTATAGCAAAACAAGAACTTTTATTCAGGATTTAATTCTCCAGAACAGAGACATTGCCAGGAGATACATAATCCAAACCAGCTTCTCTATCCAACCACTTCCCTCTCATTAATAGGCCTCATAAATCTTACTCTCCAGAAGAGGTCGGGTTAACCTCACTAATATTTGGTTTGCTATGAAATATTTTGATCAGGACCTAAATGGAAATCTTGGCAGAACTACTACAATAAATACACACTTCCTTTGCCTTCAGCATTTCTTAGGTGAGTAACGTTAGCACACAATGGTTAAACCTAGGGACTGAACTGGCACAGTGCCAGAAGCCCAATCATTACATTGTTAATTAAGTTGTATAAAATAATACCAGTATGAGGATGCTCTCGTGAAAAGAAAGCATACATTTCTTCTTGTATAACCCCTCAACTTCCCCTTGTTGCCTTCTCCTTTGGCATCCTTTATTCTAAGATGTTCTACAAGCTCCTTTTGTTTCAATATACCCAAAGCTTCTCTCAAGTAGTACCCAACTTAAAACATCCCTCTAAGGCATTCTATAACTATTCACACCTTTAAACTGTCTATAAGGATCTCTTCCTAATTATCATCCTTCTCTGTTTGTGCACCTACAGCATCCAGATGTGTCTAAGGCAGTACTCTTTCACTAGCTAGCTTCCCTGAGTTTTTCTTATACACTGCTTCTCTGATAGCTCTTCAAGTGCCTTGCCCTCCTACAACCTTTGCCAGCATAGTTCACAGTTCCATCTTACTCCCTCACACATATCCTTGAACGATTATCTTATCAATGACAATTATTGTCCTAATGCAAATGATCCCCAAATATGTTTGAGATATATTGCAAAGACAAAAGCCCTTGGATGCATAGCATAAATGCACAGGCTAAAGAAGGTATGGGTAGGGTTTTTCTTCTGCAATGTAATTACATTGGTTTGATGGGACACCTTATGTCTGCATGTGTTTCACGTATATAGACAGAGCAAAACACAATCAAACCAGAAGTTACTGTTCTTCAGCAATGAGGGATAGCAGAATGACTACTTACAAAATGACCAGGTTGTCCTTAAAGAGTTGTTAAGGATCTCACTACTGTGAACAGGCTTTAAAGTTATTTTTCTATTAAAATATTTAATTGCAAATTTAGGCCAGACCTTTTCCCTGCCCCTATAGTGAAATAACTTTTAATTCAACAGCAAATTAATAGCAATATCAAAACCAGTATGTACTGTATGGAAAGACAGGTGAACCAGATTATCAATTTAGCTCAGGGGGCTGCGGTGCCGTGTCCCAGCCCGCGGAGCCGGCGTCGCTGAGGAGCGGGGCTGGCGGGTCGGTCTCTCCCGGCCCGCGGCTGCGCTCCTGAAGAGGTTGTTCCCGGCCCGTGAGGCTCCCTCGCTCGCAGTTTAGTGCCCGGGAAAAAGGCAGAGTGCCTCACCACTTTTTTAGAAGTGCCCCCATAGCTCCCCTCAGTTGTGGCCTGTGGTATGTAGAGAGGCTGCGGGGCTCCAGCGGGGGGTGTTCCCGCGCCCCAGGGCGGGAAAGCCCGGGGTGCGCAGGGCGTTCCTGCGTGAGGCGAACGCCGCCGTCCCGCCCTGCCCCCGCCAGCACTGTGACTTATTGTCAGAACTGACGGAGCTGAAGCAAAATTTAGAAAGTGCTTGTAAAATACTGTTGAGACCAAGACATGGTTCTTTTGATTTTTCTGTGTTACAGGTCTGAGAGATGTTTCTTCCCTCAGACTACAGCAGGATGTTGTGATCTGGTTTCCTAATATCTCCCATATCTTCTCTGTTTTTTTTCCTTTCCACCTCCTGAAAGTGAGGACACTGCAACAGATATTTGAGAGATTATATGTGTGTGTACTCCTACCAAGTAGAAAATGAGATTATTTCAGATGACAAACCGAACAGAGTGAAAACGTTTATCTTTAAAGGATCAATAGAGGAAGAACGTAGGCTGGAAGTACTTTGTGATAGGCTAAAATAGGTGGGTGGTCTGTTTTTTTTTTTTTTTTTTTTTTTTTTTTTTTTCTTTCTTTCTTCTTCCCTCCACCAGAGAAGTGGGGTAGGATTTTGTAAGCAAAGCATCATCTTTGGCCATGGCCAAACTCATGAAATTCTAATTCCATGTTGGAACAACTGTCATAACTTTTAAGTTATGACACTAGAAACTCACTGTAGCCTCACTGGCTGAGAACTCTTGGAAATTTAAGTAATCCTTCCTCAGTTTTGCTACATTTGAATGATGATGGGAGAACAGTATGTTTCTGAGAGTTATATAAAAATTTCGACCTAAAGCATGAGCTTTGATAATTAACAGTATTCATGCTCATTACTGTGTGGTCTTACATAGCACTGCAAACTTGTATGCAGCTTTTTGTAGTAATTTGTCAGATTCAGGTGGTGATAGCACCAGTTTTGTAAGTAGTGTAGTATATAAGTTACCATTTGTTTACCATCAGTAGCTATATCTAAAATTCTTGCTTATACCAAACTGAAATTCTTATAGATTAATCCCAGAGATATGGAAAATGTTATTTTCTTTGTATGTGAAGGGTTTTTTTTCTTATTTTTAGGAACAAGAAGTGCTGAGGTGACTGTAGAGTAACATTTATTGGAAATAAAAACTGGTTTAAGTTGTTGAATTTCAGCATGGCGTGTGGATCTGTCCAGACACAAATACCAATATATATCTCATTTGCTTTATGATGCTTTATTTTAGGAAATGTTGGACTTTTAAATACAATCACTTTTGCAGCAGCGTTGCTGTACAATTTTGTCATATTTAATTGCTTTAGAAATACTTTCCAAAGAAGTAATACAAACTCTGTGGAGAAATCTCATATGCTTTCAGAAATAGTGCTGCAACTGTTGGCTGCAAGGAAAGTAATTTTGTTTCAGTGTTCGTGATGGACACAGAGGTAATAATCAGAAAGACACTGTAACATATATAACACGTGATTTTGCTGTTTGAAGTGTCCTTTCTCACAGAAGCATAAATGATGGTTGTTAGTGGTTATTAGAGACACACTAGTTCTTCTGTTACTAATGAAGCAAATAAATTGCCAAGCCAAATCCTAAAGCAGTAATTATGTTTTCCTCCCTAAAACCAGGAGACAAGTTTATACTATTTCTACCTAAAACCATTCATAAACAGTTACTTTTAAAAAAAAATTTTCCTGTGGCCCAGGACAGAAAAGAAAGCTGAATACTTAATTTCGTCACTTTGTAATGAAAATTAAACAACTAATTCTTCCTTTTACTTTTGAAGATTTCACCTAAGTTTTTGGGACTTTAGCTTTTTAGCAGCTTTTTGTCACGTCTTCAAGTAATGTCATGTTGCCAGTAAAAACTGGCTTTCACGTTCAGCTCTGCTATGTTTGTTTGCTTACAACTTAAATTTTTCTGTATTTTTGCTGTAGCCAGTAATGAATTACTACTAACAAGGGGTTTTTTGAGGGGCAAGCATGTGTTGTTTTGGTTTTTAAATGAATGGATTTCTTTCACACTGAAAATAACAGGTAGATATCCATAGCAAAATTTCTTTAGCAAGTAACAAATAATGAAAAGCAGTAATGTTTGCCTGTGCCTGTTATTATGATAGAGGTTTTTGAAGCTTGATTTGATAGATTATAAACATTGTGAAGTCATGCCTCTCTGAAATTTGCCAGAAAGTCCTGTCATTTTCTGATTTGTGAAGACTAAGACAACCACATTCTTCTTGCTACCATCATGGACCAAATTTGGATTGATTATCTACAAGTAAAGGTTTCTGTTTCACTTCAATCTCAGTTGCTGTAGTGATATTGATACAGTGACCTGTAATAATGACCCCAACAATGAACCTAGACCTGAGTAAAGTCAGTGACTGCAGATAACACTGATTCAACAAATTACAAAAACGTTCTGAGGGATTTGTGTGAATAACACAAAAAGAACTGAGAACACTGGATGCCAGTTGATATGTATCTGTCGTTCGAATTGTGCCATTGGTTAAACAGGTGCATGCCATGGACCTCAAAATCACAAAGTATTATTCTCCACTTCTGTGACTGAAAGCATTGAAACTACAGCCTTATTGCTAATCTACAAGTGTAGGTCAGTTCAGGCATTTCAACAGTCATGACGAGAAAACATTTGTTCCACACAAAAGAAAGATGTGTTCGGGTTGTTTTAAACAGTGAAAACTGGAAATAATACTTTATCCTAAATTTTAGTGATAAAAAAAAAACAAAGATTGAAAACAAGATTGACTTATAGCAAACTAAAGTTCCATTAATCCTTTTCATTCCTTTTGGACAAAGCCTTAAGGAGACTTGTTTATGACAGAAGACTTTATTGGTAGAAGAAAGGCATATCTTTAGCAGCAATTTTGGTTATGATAGAATTAACAGATGCTTCATGAAATGTCAGTGGATTATACTGTCACTTCTGTCCTCTGATGCAGGTCTTCAGTGAACATCACTGTCAATTTTCCATGCGTTCCTAGATGTTTCTGGATTCACTAAAGTTTTATATCACCTAAAGAATATCACAAAGACAACTGTCTGAAGGGCTTCATGTCTCTCTCTTCATGCTATTTCAGCCTTACTTGACTCTATGGCCAACATCTAATTTTCTGCTCTGTAAGAGAAGAAAGAAACAGTAGTTAATTAGTATCTTCATGTATTACACTGAAACAAATAATGCACTTTCTCACATTAATACTTTCCTAATCTCACTCTGTCATGTAGCTAAGCTTTCTGTTGCCTCAAGAAAGGAGTGTGTTCGGATTTATGAGAATCACTCATAAGAGAGTCTCTATCTTAGAAAGTAATTTCTCTTATGACAATGATTGAAAGAAGACTAAGAGAATGGTAGGCAACACTGAAATGACTTTATAACCCCCAGCACCTCTGTTTCAAAGAGTCCCATTCAAAATGTGGAAGATGGCATTACTCATCTACCAGTTGATGCCTTAAGCTTTGACCTATCTTAAAATGAGCAAACAAACAATTAAAGAGGCAAACACCCCACCCCCACCCCACCCCCCCCAGTCCTACATGCACTTAGAAATATGGCCTTAGCCCAAAGGTTGCTGAAGACAACAGTACTAGAACTTTAAAAAGCTAATTCTGCATACATAAAATACAACTGGAGCTATTGTATAACAAAACAGCCATATTTTGTGCATGGATTAAAACTGGCATAACATTAAACTTGAAAGTTTAGATTGTCCTCTGAGTGATACAGTTGAGATTGGAGCATTTACAGTAATGTACAAGACTGTTATTTCAGTGAATCTGTCATTACTTTTTCCTTCATTTTATATGATGTATTGCAGTTCATTCTAGTCTCACAGTTTAAGTTACAGATGGAGGAGAGTTTCATTTGAATTTTGTTATCCGTAGATAAACCATGTCTGTTCCAGCTGATGAAAGTGTGGGGGACCTGCCTGTGAGAGATGTAGGTCTAACTCTAGCTGGAATTGGAGGATTACAAGGTTTGTACCAGCTGCTATTTATTACGGTTACAGACTTTGATCAGTGGCTTCTTTAGTTTCTTTCAATAATGTTTCTGACATTCCCACTCACAAAATTAAGTTCAAATACCATTGAAAATCTGGGTTAAATTCTGAAAGATACTATGACCCATTCTGTGTTCATGGTGCTTGTTATAGGAGGGCAGTTGCTGTGAGATGCTAAAAACTGGAAATCTCATTGAGCTATAAAGTTCATCCTTCCAGAAGAAAAGGGGGTTTTTTGCTGAATTGAGGACAAGGCTAGATCCATTTAATAAAATGAGAACCAAAAGTACTATGCAATTCTGATATGTTACTCAGCTGCCATTAGAATGGAACTACTGGGCTTAGTCTTGTAGCAGAGTGAATTTCCAGAATTATGAATTAATCTTTTCAAACTTCAAGAGGGTATGTTAACTTTGAAAGATTAGAAAGCATCTCCGTGTTAATGATAATCTTATTTTTTTTAAGTAGTATGTTTGACAGTACCTTGTTACTTGCTAAACTATTTCCTTTGTGTTGTTTAGAAGGTAATCATTTTGCTGTATCACCTGAATTACTTTTTTATCTCTGAGAGAGGAAAATGGAAGTGATTAATATGACAATAAATCTGAAAAAAATAATCAACAGACTCATACAAGTGTAAAACATTAAATTACTTGAAAACTTTCATTATTTTTTCTCAGTATTTCAAAATTAGTTAGACTTTGTATTACATGTTGTTGAATGTATTGAAGGTAATTTAAAGTTGTCTTGGTTTGGGTAGAATCATCAACTGCACAGAATTTAAAAGCTCGACAAGGTGTGTCACGAATCAGTCGAGAGGAACTGGAAGACAGACTTCTTCGTTTACGAGATGAGAACATCTCACTCAAACAGCATGCAAATAAGCAAGAGGAGAAAATTAAAAGGTATGTGTTTTAATGTTTTTATTTTAGGTTGCAGTAACATTTTTGCCTTTTAAAGCATTATCAACAGATTAAAAATTATGCTGATTTCTCTCAGAGTACTTGTTAAAGCAGTAGCAAAAATCACTCATCAGAATTCATTTTTGTATTGATTTCTGGTTGTCTCTGTGGGGTGAGGGACATTTTTTGTGGTGGGCAGTATTAGGTCTCCATGTAGAGAGGTTCACCACTATCCACCACTTTGGAGTTGGCACCTTGGGTTCATAGCTGTGCTGTCTGAACACAGATATAACAGGTATTCTGGGAACTGATGAAGAGGCTATAGAAGCCTAATTATTCAACAGGGATTTCATCCTAGAATCAAAATGGCCTATACAAAGAGATTCTGCCCCTTTTTTTGTCCTTCTCTGTCCTCCATGGAGTTAACTAACATCTAGCCTTTTATCATCTAGTTAACCCTGAAATCTTTATGATCATCTCTCCTTTATTCAGATAACTTCATTGAAGGCACCCCAAGTAGCATGGGGTGCACAGTTCCCAGTGTACCCAAACATAAGCAAACAACTTTAGGCTTATTATTAAACTTAGTGCTGTGCTGGACTGATCATGGTATTACCATATTCCAGGAGGACTAATGAATCCAGAAGCACTGTGACTCTGTGTTCACATTGTGCTGTACTTAAGCTAATAAAATTTTGCTGCATCTAAGCTAGATTCTGGTTGAGAAGCTAACCGATTCATGAAAGGGCATCTGAAGATATTGTCTCAAGTGGGACTTTTTCATACTTCTCTAAAGTCCGAAACGTTCTTTCCTTTTGACTCAGTACTCAGTGAGTCAGGATCAAATTGACCAGCATGACATAACTTCCATTTTTTCTGTCAGGCTGCTGTCAAATACAAGCTGGTGGAACAAATGAATTGTTTGCTTATTCCAAATGGCATTTCCTGAGTTTCTGTCAGACGATTTATCACATGCGCTCACATTCACTTCAGTAAAATTACACAAAATGTCCAAATTGGAATACCTGATATAGTATTTTAAGGCACAAAAAATATAAAATACAATGTTTGTCTAGATTGCCAGAGAAAAACCTTAACTTCTTAAGCTAATTTTTTCCCACCATCCCTCATGACAAAGCCCTTATAACTAAAAGTTTGGAATGAATTTGCAGTTGAAGTACATTGAAAAAAACCCAAATAAACAAAAAACCTGCTTACAGGCAAGTAACATTCTGTGACATCCTAAAGTTATTATGAATTTTTTTTGTTTCACTTTTGTTCTGTTAAGTAGAAGCTTCTGTCCACAAGTATACAAAAATAAAACAAGCCCCTTTAAACAAATGAAGTGTGTCCTTTTTTAAGTTTTCATTCTAGGCCTGCAAAAATAGGTTTCCTGTAAACTAGATACAGGTCTTGAAGATGTGCCACCACTTTTGTAAAGTCTTGAACTTGTCTTTCTCATCAAAGCCACCTTTTCTTTCTTTATATGCCAAGTTTTTTCCATTCGCTGCTGGGTATGCTTTCTGTTCTTGTATATTACATCAGCCCCATGTGCCCTCTCTGCCTTTTGTTCCAGCTTACCAATGTTTATCAAAACTAAAGGAAATCAAAGGTACAACTCTTGAGATGCCAAAAGCAAAATTTGTGTCCTTTTAAAGATAGATGAAAACCATATCCTCTGCATCTAATTATATTCTTCAGCTAACCGTTCCTTCTCTGAAGCATGTTGGTAACATTTACCAAGTATAAAATTGAGTATGGTAATGAGAACTATTAAGTCTCTTTTTCTGGAGTGCCGTCTTAAATATCTCCACCTATATATTTTAGCCACTTTAGAACTGAAATATATATTTAAATCCTAAAATACTAGAAATGATATATCATTGGAATGTTGCATATTATTAGCATTCTTTCAATAGTTGAATGTTTTGTGGAATTGTAGCTTTTATAGTTTGCCCCACCACATCCCAAATCTGTAACTTTACTTAACAGCATGCAGAGGTTCCTATATAAGGTCATGCGTTAAAAATTACATTTAAGCAGCATATGGAGTAAATATGTGTCCTCCCTTTACTAACCTTAAATGATAAGCCTTAGGAAACTGTTATTTGTCAGTGCTATAAAGCAGATTGCTGCACAGTGGTTTCAATTATCTTCAAAGAGTTCTTCACAGGCAGTAATAGTTATATCAAAACCTGAAATTTATTATTCAGGTTCTATGCTGAAGTCTTCACAGTGATTATGTTCCTTTCAACAGAATGCTTTTTATGCTGACTTTTCACATTCTTTTTCATCTTTTTTTATTATTTTCTCCAGAATGGCCACCAAGTTAATACGGCTTGTTAATGATAAAAAACGGTCTGACCAGGTTGGTGGCGGCCCCAAGCGGCTGGGTCAGGCTGTGGAGCTGGAAGAAATGATTGAGCATTTGCAAGAAAGAGTTCGTGAGCTCGAGAAACAAAATGAAAGCCTTCGCAGTAAACTCATTTCAACTAAACAGCAGCTCCAGATTCAAGGCCACAGGCCTTGTCCATACAGCTATGTTCAATCTCGTATTAACACTGGCCTCAAAGTGAGTGAGGCTGCTGGCATGCCAGAGCACACAAAGAAAGGTATAATTCACATTTATTAATACCAGCGGTTTATATAGGTATGGCTAATTATTACTTCACTGTAGGAAGTACATACACTTTTCTGTTCATCAGTGGGCAATAGTACCTGTAGGCAGAAAGATTGTTCTTCCCCCTTTTCCCTATATTTATTTGTACCAGTCACAGCAACATGTTTACCTTTGAAGTCCTTATTTTGAGAATCTACAATGGTAGGGTTAAAACAAAAGTACAGATTTGAAAATAAAGTAGTTACCAAGCAAGTTTTCTAATAGTTAAAATAATGAGACTTTCTTTGTATAACTTCCCTAACATGTTAAAGGCTTATAAAAGAAGTATATGAAAAAGTTTAGCGTTATCATGTTATAACAAAGTTTTACATCTGTAGTTTGTTTGCACATGTTTTTCCTTTTTTAATTTCAAGGTTTGTTCTAGTCTCTTGATACATGTGTGCACAACACTGAAGACTTGAAAAATCTATTACATGTGTGGACTTTCTAAAGAAAATGCCACAATACAGCCATCTTTAATGATGCTTTTTACTGTCAAGACTAACTGTTTAAGGCAGTCTCACTCTCAGTTCTTTATTTATGGTAGCTACATTTGGAAATTACACTTTCAAACCTTGTTATTTTCATATGAACATTTGTAGAAGTAGTTGTACTCAGTTAACTTATACACTGGACAGATAATGTGGGTTTTTTTTTTTAAAAAAAGATAACTATGGCCCTGATTCAAAACTATGTCAGTAGAATTGTCTCAACTTCTACAAGCTATGGATCAGGCTGATGGCCAGTTATATTGTGTTATTTCTCCATCTCACCCTCCCACTGATCTTTCTTTGGTTACACGGTCTATTCAGGTATATGAAAACAGAAACAATTCTCACGTTTTTAGACAGGCAATAAAAAGCAATTTGCTCTACCAATTTACTTTTTTTAATTTGGATATAGTGCAAGTTTTGACATTTTAAATACACCTACATTTTCACACTTTATATCATGAATTAGACAGTTTTATTCCAAAGTCAGGTTTTTGTTTGTTTTAACACTGCAAGAATTGGGTAGAAATATAATAAATTTATTCAGGCCCTATACTAGCAGAGAGAAAAGGACCAACTTGGTTCAAGAATTAAAGATCAAATGTTGATATGGCATGCTGTGAGGACTTCTCTTGATATAAGAATAGATCCAGATCAAAGATGTCCTGTGCAGAGCAAGGACTGGGGCCATGTTGATTGAGGCAGTGGTTTTTAAACTGAAGAGAACATGAGGAAGAAAAAAAAGAAAAATTGTCTGCAGGACATCCAGTTCAGATAATCACATTCAGAAAATTCACGGAAGTTCTAGTGTGCCTATTTCGGTTGTAAGACCTTGTCCAAACTAGAAGGGATTCTCATAATTTGAGTGCTATGAGTATGCAGTTTCTTAAACACACTTTTCTAAGATGAAGGCTATTATTAAAAATCTAGTAACCACTACTCAGAACTTGAACACGGCAGTGTTGTCTTCCAGAAGGTCAGAGAACATTTTTTATCGTATTCATTAGCATAGGATGTTTCATGTTTTTCTCTTGCGTGTTTTCTCATCCTGCCTTTTTATTAATGATGATAAACCTAGCAGTCTAGTGTCAGGTATGTGCCTACTATCCTTAAAGACTGCTGGACTCCTAGATTGCTCTATGAAACCATGAGGCTGAATGTTAAAACATTTTTAGCGCATATCAGAAATATTCAGAACAATTATCCAAAAATAAAATGACTGGAAAAAATCCAGAGACCTTAGCTGTCTCCAGCATGTGACAAGACAAGAAGAATGAGCAAGTGATAAATGCACCATACTGTATCTGCTTTGTGTTTGGCTGATTTACAAATACTGTAGCAAGTCAGTCCAAAAGATGTGGTCAGGTGTGACTGTTTACTAAATATTCACTGGTTTCTCGTATTGCTTTCTTTGAGTACAACCATCAAGGATAAATAATGATTTAAACAAAAATAAATTAAAAATACATACTCTAGGCATATATATACACATATGTATATAGCAAAATTACCAATACCTTAAAATAATACTTAAAAGATCAAAATTTAAAAAGAAAAATATAAGTCAAGTTAACTCAGCACAAATGCAAAGTAGGTACATTTTTTTTTTTCAATCATTTTGTGAACCTGCTGGTATCATTGTACCTTGAACCTAAATGACTCAATTTTGGAGACTGAGGGATGGCAGCCTTAACTCTGTATTTGAAATTTAATGCATAGTTTGGTCCCACCTCTGAACTCCATTAATTTCTTCTTGCTGAAGAAAGAGAAGTAGGACAAAGAGATTTGGAGAAACCACTGCTTTTGCTCCTTAAGTAATTTCTCACTTTTCTTCTTCACCAGGGACTTACTATGCTTCTAAAGAACAGAAGGAAATCATTTGCTCTGCTGCTAAAAATGGTTCTGTCTAGGTGAATGGCACTCGTGACTTTGTAAAGAAAGTGCCGTCAGAGAAAAAGTGATTACAAGTCCTTGTTCTTGTTTAATGATATTGATATTATTCTTCTTTGAAGACACTATCTCTGTTCTCTGTCTTTAAAAGTAAAATCTTCTAAGAAAAACATTTCAAGACATGTTTTTAACTCTTCTCTTTAACAGTGCATGCTGTATTACCTGTAGTTCAAATTTTACAGCAGCTGTGTTGTAGATAACTCTGATTTTCTCTTTCCATGTGAATTTGGTGTAAAAATACTTTTTATGGCATCTATATAGGAGTTGTAAGTGTTTGTACTGCTTAGAGATTGTTGTTTTGTTAAATGCTTTTTCATGTGGCATGACAAAAATTTCTCTTTTCTTTGTTTTCAGGAATGAGATTGCAGGATTTAGAAGTGAGATCACCTAACTTTGTGCTCCCAGTATATGAACAGAGTCTGCTCGAGGATTCAAAGGCCGAAATAAGAAATTTGTATGATTTTCATATTTCTGAATTTTTGGCATTATAATTGTTAAAACTTGTGGGTTTCTTGAAGGAAATACTTTTTTTCAGAAGTTTTTACTTCAGAAATTAAAGTCAAGTCTTTGGATCTGAAAACAGTAACACTGGTAATACAGAAGTGTTTTATGATAAGGAAAATGTGAATCGGGGATTTAGAATGCAAAATGAAGGTACATAAGAATTCGGCTAAAAGTTAAAATTGATCTTCAATGGCAAGCCTCTCTTTTTGCTGGAAAACAATGCTGCTTAGCTTATTACTTGATAAAACCAACGAAAGCAGAAAGAACCATAGAGGCAAAATTATTACCTTAATTTTGTTATTGCAGTTTAGGAGTTATTACATAACTCCTAAAATGTGTGTGATAACCCAAGCAAGTGATGACTGTATTGAATGCGTTACGCTGACACATGTAAGCTTCATTTCTAGAGGCGGCCAGATTTCACAGGTAAGTTGCAAAAAGCACAGTATGAGATAGTAATGTAAAACACTTTTGATTCACATCTGCCTTTTGAAAGTTGGTTTGTAGTCCAATTGAACATTTTAGCTAAGATTGAAGCTCAGGAAACTCTTGATAACATCCTAAATGTAGAGACTGCATAGGAACAGAGAAGTTTTATAGGGACGAGAAAAGGTAGTTAACATCCAATTTAAAGATACTGAGGTCTGATTAGGCCATTTTTCTTCTTCAAAGTACGTTGGAACCTCTTATGCTTTTTAGACGTCTGGTTTTCTAAAAGCTACTTTCAGTATGTGTGTTTCTTTGCGTAATCATTTACCTAAATCAGATTTATTACAATATCCATAAATGCTAAATTTTCAATAAATGGACAAGTTAAGTATACAGATACATGAATTAATGTGCAATTATGTATTTTGTCCTTGAAATTCTGTAAACACAAAGATTTAGTGACATCGTAGGAAATAATTTTGCAGACATATTCTTATAAATTATTTTTTAAAATAAATTTAAATTATTTAACAGTGTTTAAATTGCACTCTTGCTACATCCTCTCTGAATTTAACCCTTGCTGAACAGTTAAAATCTAAAAAACAAAAAAAAATTGCATGATTACAGAATGTTGTTAATGAGAAAAAAAAAAAAAAAAGGCAATTATAGTGATGGGCCTAGAAAAGGCTATTTCCTGTGCCTATCACTTTTGAAAATAAGAGCTGTTCATTAAGACTGCCATGAATCTTGGTGTTTGCAATAGTTTTTCTCCTAAGACTGACCAAAAACATTGCGTTATAATGCAGAAAATACTCAACCAGCATTTTTTTTCATGGATTTCAGTTCTCATAAAGGTGGAAAAAATAACCACAGTTTCTCAGAATGGTGCACTCAGACACAAAAGTAAACACATGACCAAAAAACTCAAGGTGTTTTTAAGTCTACGATAAGTCTATGAAATAATGAAGAACTACAGCTGATGTATCAAAAGCTTTAGAGTGGAGAAACATTTGTACATGAGTTGTTGCTTATTCTTATTAGAAAAAATGTTATTGGAAAAGATATCTGAGATTAATTTGTCAAGAAAATAAAAATCACAAAGTTGTGGCCTACTAAAAATATTTGGACTCCGATCTCTGTAGTTTTCTGCCTTTTGTTTTTAATTGCATTTACTGGATAAATTCCCCTGTTAAAGACACATCATCTGATTGTGTGTGTGTGTGTGTGTGTGTGTGTGTGTGTAAAATTATCTAAGTCAGAATAAAAGCTTAAAAATTACTTCCACTGCTCCATCCATTGAAGATCGCGTATGCTTTTGATAGCTAGTAATGGTGTTTTCATTTTCAGAAAACACTTGGTCCTAATGGATTAGGAGGAGGATACTTTTACTATAGAATGTGAGAAACTGTGGATGATATTTTCAACTAGGTTTGCTAAACATTATTTCAGCCCATATAAACATTTATTTTAAGAGTTTGTGTTGTGTTTGAATTGTTTATCTATTTATTGTACTATTCCATCTTTTCATGTGGTGACCTTTAATTATTTTCATAGTAAGTTGAACTCTTAAACCTCTGTTGTGATGCATGTCATTAAGAAATAGAAATTCTGCTGTACACTTTTAAAGTTTTTGCTGTCTTGCAGGGAGACTGTAATTGAGTCCCAAAGGGAACACATTGAGGAACTAGAATGTGCCAGAGAGACACTTTTGAGTCAGCTAAGGAGGAAAGGAAAGGAAATTGAAGAATCCACACTACAGCTGAAAAAGCAAGAAACAACAAGCCAAAGGTATTGTGAAAAATGGAATCTTCATGGTGGTAGCATTAGAAGAGCTATGCCACAATGGTTATATGTAGCTGTGAAAAATACTCATTCTGTTAAGAAATATGTGCTTTTATTAATTTTTTTTTTCCCTTTTGGTGAAACTGAGTCATAAAATGTTTTACCAAATAGCTATGAATAATTCTAAGCAAGAAGATTGTTATGATAATAGGTTATGATGGGTTTTTGTGAATAAACAAAGTAGTTCATAATTAACATTTTAGAGAATTAATTTCCAGCTGATTCAGATTCCACTGAAGTTCAACTCCTTAAATTTTTATCATCTATTGTTTCTTCAATATAATTATTAGAAAATTTTAGATATAGGTTCATATTGGATAATTTAATGTTCATTAATACTTGTTGACAATTTGGAGTCTACAAACAATAGAAAAATAATAGCTCTGTAAGGATAGCTGAACAAATTTCTGAAGATACATGGTATAGATGTAGAGTGAAACAAAGTCAGACAAACATGCTTGCAGAATGTGTTTCACAATAAGGCCACTAGTAGTTTAATCTCTTTCTTCCTTCGCTTTTGTAAAAATATATGCAAAATTACATAACTTTGCTTGACTGTTTCAATTTCAGCTTGTTACTTTTAATTGTATTAAGGATCTAATGTGGTGTGATCCTGCATTCCTTTTTCATTTAATTTCAGTGAAAGTTCTATTTGGATGAGAAATATGTAACCGCCTTTCTAGGGAGGGACCCCGTTATTATGTGTGAGCATCCTTTTGTGCATCAGTGGCACTACATAAATAATACATCTTAATGTTTGCTATTAAATTATTTACAGATTCATAAATCTCCCCTATTCAGAATTTCCTTTCTATAGTTTAAATAGGTTCAAGAAGTTGTTATCATAAATAATTTCTCAGTCTATGCCTACAGTGAATTCAGAAAATATTTAAAAGATTTTTTTTTGATTATTTGAAAATAATCTGATACAAATCTCGAAGAACTTCTTTGCGTGATTTTTCTATAGATAAACACTGTTCTTTAAGTATGGCCGGCAGAAACTGAACGTACATCTAAATTTTATGTCAGCTACCATATTTCTGTGAAACTTCTAAAGAGTTTTAAAGTGAAGATACATTTCAAATTCAACTAAAAAAATTCTTAAATAAAGTCAGGCTATAAAAGTGGTGCAGACCCTTATTTATTTACGTATATAATCCATGATACTTGACCTAATCTGCAAATTTGTGTTTAAAGTTCTGGAAATATATCCTTTATAGTCTATTTTTTATTTGAAACACAATAAAAGTTGTGCTAAGTATTTAAGAGTTACTGTGTTTGGCTGAAGACACTAAGAAATTGCAAAATGTCCACTAGGGCATATCTAGAATAGTGTGTATTCTATAATTTTGCCACTAGAATACTTTTATGGAAGGCTGTTAATCCCCATGTTTTTCAAGTTATTTTTCTTTTATGCTGAATGGATACTAATCTCTCCAGGTTTAACAGTAACTATAGGTACCCATACATACTCTCTTTAGGAGATTTTCATTAGCTTGCTTTCTTGGAATTCTTGTAACTGCTATCTAGAACAGTCTGTATTTGTTGTTTTATTACACAAATAGATTTATAGGTTCTATGTAATTCTTATTTTTAATCTTTGCATCATCAGAGAAGAAACTGGAATCTTGGAGGAAAAACTAGAAATTTGGATGACTGATAAAGTAATTTTATCTTTGTAGCTTACGCCTTATGGCACAATTGACAGCTTTTTCTTCTGTTTTACGGGAATATACTTGGCTGTCATCTAGTTAGATTACTACCCAAAGACAGTTAAATCTGTTGAAATTCTTTAGGAACTGGATGGTGCCACAAAGGACATAATAAATGTGCTTCCACCAATATTTATATTTTAGTGCCATTTGACTTCATCCTGGTGTTAACAAAATTAGGTTAGTTTCAACCTTTAGGAAAATATTCTTTATTGTATTACACAATAAAGAAATTATTGTGATTGAAATAACTGTAATTTCCAAGTAGTGAAGAAGCCATAATTAATAAACATTGATCCATCAGTGGTAAGGGAGGGAGATACTGCTTATCTTGAGTCTATAACCACAAGAAATCCAATAATATTTTAAAACTGCCTTTGCAGCTTCACTACAGTTTCTGTGTAACAACACAAGAGCTATATAGCAAAGCTCTGTTCATATGCAGTGTATTCCTTGAGATGATTATTGTAACAGGCTGCAGTCATTTTTTTTTCGATATTTCATTAGTGATTGTTTGGGGATTGTGTCAGGAATATATAACTCTGACTTAAATCTGATTTAAGGGAAAAACTTGGCCAGTGGGTTATTAGACTAAACACATTTTCTAAAGTACAAAATTTAATTGAGTTTACCTTGACTGTTTTTAAAGATGGCCAGAACCATAATAACCTCATATTTTGATGTCTATCAATGTGCATTACACAGTGCGCAAGTTAAAACAAGTCTATACAATCACATTTTGCAAGAAGCTAGTTTCAGATAACTTAATTGCTCCTGTTACTTTCCATAAGTATTTTTAAAGCCACCCCAAAATGCATTTGTGAAACAGGTATTTGGTATGTGCACATTTGTGCTTTTTTTGTGTGTGTGTGTGTGGGGGGGGGGTTGTGTTTAATGAAAAAACTTATTTGACAGTCAGTTTTTAATTCCTTGGGCATTTTTTGCTACAACACAACTTTGGAATTAAACCCATTAAATGTGTGGATTTATCATGTCTGACACACTCATGACTTCTATGTGTGTATTATAGCATTGCAGACTGAGATTGAAAAGTGGAATATGTTAGTCACAATACATTATCTAAAGGGTTTGGGGAGACTACACAGCATGTATATGAATTTGCTAAATCATGTCTAATATAAAAACCCACCCTTATATTTGCATTTCCTTATGTGATTTTTCATATTTTACCAGTTTGCCTAGAGTGTATGACTTTTTTCATTTGTAGATAGCTCTTTAGCCAGCAAAGAAATCGAGAGTTTTATATTTGTGTTTAAATAATTCAATAACTAATATGCTAGAGCTATTGATGCCATGTTAATGTTTTGCTTATTGCAAATATGCTATCAATTACAACATAAAGGTGTTACTAGAAGGTAATGGTAATAATTTGGGATTTTTCTCCCCTTTATATCTGACTTCCTATAAGAAATAAAAGGCAAAGGAAAGAACATAATGTGTATCAGCATATAATCCTTTTAGTTCCTAAGCACTGCCAAATGACAAGAGTAGTGCACATTGATGTTCTAGGATTTACTTCTGCTTGGGAGTCCGTGTATATATCTTGGGCATTGATGCATTTATGACTGAGAACTGTTACCATATAAACCTTTTGTTTACTTTGCCAGACAGAGAAGGTAAGTGGTCCTCAGAAGTATGGTGGTGGTACTTTTTTACTTGATTGTTTTTCTTGTTCTGAATGTGAATTGGGAAAGTTTGGGAGTCACTAGTCCAGCTGATACAATAGTCTGGACTGTCTAAGAGTAGTCTCAGTATTGTATCCATGTCCTGCTCATATGGAAGCAAAGACAAGACGCAAGGGATGTGGTTTAATTAGACCTCAATTTTATTAGCTTAGCCATCTGGGATTTACTGGCATAAATTTGTACAGTGCAGGTCAAGATCCTTTCTTTAATCATTTCCTTCTGGTGCAGTTTGCTATCAGTCCCCCGTTCCCACACAGCTGGTCCCCAGCCTGTTACTGGGACCCCACTCTATATGCTTTTAATCCAAATGATAAGAGGACTGGAAAAAAAGATTGTCTCTTTGGTGTACTTCAGACATTAACCCCAAACATAATTCTTAGTTTTTTAAAGTCACTTTCTCCTAACTTCATTTCCAATTTCAGACTTTTTAATCCAGCTTTAAGATGAGGTTTAGAGTGAAAGGATAGAGTTCACATTCCTTATTTCTGCACTTGTGGTATAAGGCATGCTAGAGCTAAATCAGTATGCCATTAATTCAGGCTATTGCTCAAAAGGGATATTACTCCCTTTTTCTAACTTTTGCTCCAAGTCTACCTCCATGTCTTCAGGTTCTGTGGCAGAATTTTTGGCTTTTTGGGCAGTAGAGAAAATAGAGAATGAGCTGTCTTAGTACAGGTTTATTCTTATATGTTATTTTGTTATTCTTTGAGCAAAATATTATCTATTTTAAGTGAAAGCTAGCATTGACCTTTATATCAAATTTGTATATAACCCATATTTTTAAGTTACATTGTAATACCTGGGCAGATGTTCCTGGGAGAAGAATACAACTACCTGGGAGGGAGAAAGCTGTGTAGATAATTAGTCTCTATTCTGTTCTACTGGTTTGTGACTTCATTTATAGAAAATTAATTTTCTCAACAGAATCTTCCTTGGTTAACCTTGCCTTGGCCACAAAATCTGAAATGATTTTGTTCTTCAACAGCAAGCTCTTTGTCATATGCCTAGATGCTTTGGACATTTCTTAGAAATATTTTAGATAACTAATTAAACAAAATATTGTGGAACTACTATAGACAAATAATTTTGTTGCTCTAGCCTGTAATGAGAGCTGAGATTGTGATCTATGTAATGTACTAATGAGAAATGAATGGCACATGCTTTCTGTAGCTAGAAACTTTGTGAGGTAAATACTCTTGTAAGAATTGAAATGATCCCAATAAAAAGTAATTTTTCACTTCTAAATTTGAATAATTTACTTTATACTATCAGTACCCCAAACCTGTTTAAATCAAATGCTGTTTCTTTCACTGTTGAAAAAATAGTTAATGTTGATTGTCAGGAGCCATGGGGCTTACATCTGTACATCATAAATTTCACTATCATCTGCTCTTTTTTCTACTTAAAAAGAAAAAAAAAAGCCCCCTGCTTAAAAAAAAAAAAAAAAAAGGGGGGGGGGGGGGGGAGACACCACTTCTTCTGCATATCACTGAGATAATGCAACAGAAGTTGATTTGTTGTTATTGCTGTTGGAAAGATAATGGGATACATCTTTTTGATCACAGTAACATTTTCTTCTGTCTTTAACTTGCTCTCAGAGAAGAGATGCAACACCTCAAATTCCTTTTGCATGTTTTGTACATGGATTGTACGGTTTCAGAAATCCATGTTGGAGCCTTTCATAAGCAGTAGTAATTAAGTTTCTCAAGGAAATTTTTTTCTAGGTTAATAATTTTTTGCAC
>NW_020799113.1:14980070-15024941 GCF_003259725.1 Athene cunicularia | reverse complement strand
TGGAAAAAAAGATTGTCTCTTTGAAGGGGGGGGGTGTGGCAAGAAAAAGCCTTTGAAGGCATCAGAGCCTTTTGTTTGATGTGTGGAACAAGATTAATAAAAACGTGCCACTACATTAGGTTTTAAATAGCTAGCATGAGACAGTGCTGCTGTCTATACTCACCACAACTTTAATTTATGTAGATAACATATTTAAGACATATGATAGTTTTAACATTGCGTTAGGGCTGTTTATTGGGGAAGATCTCATCTTTGTGAGTGTGTTTATCTTCTGTGTAAGGACAATTAACTGGGCAATGCCAAAACACAATAGGATTTGATATTTTACAGAATAAAAGGAAAGTATTTCATGTACTCAGCTGGTTTACAGATGTGTAAGCTTTGTAGTCCATTTTCTTGCTCCAGCATGGCATTGTGACAATTCGTCCAATATGTCTAAAATAGATAAATATTGGAAGAGAAATTATCTTTTCAAATGCTAAAGATTTATTCTGATTTTATCATACTTTATATTAATACAAATCAGAATTAGTTTCTCTTCCCATACTTGAAGAAGCTGTAAAAATAATGGTATTTAATTTTACAGTTTGAAGTAAGGGAAAACATCTAAAGAAATATCTATTTAAGTTTTGAATTATTTTAGACATCCTTTCTCTTAAACAGTACATTCTCAAATGAATCTTAGAATTGTAACAACATAGAGCATCTATCTATGTAGATAGATCTGCAGCTTTTTTGAATGCCAGCCTTAAGATGTTATAGTATAAATTGCTAAGTCACTTTTTCTTACCTGTTTTTGATAGGTTCAAACTCTGAAATTGAACTTCGTAAAATGGTAGTCTACTGGCATACAAATGCTTTGGAGATTGGAAAAGCAGTGAATGGAAAATAATCACTTTAAGTATAGGATTGATTTCTCTTCCTGTTATAATACAGTTTAATACAATAAACAGATGTGTATGTATTGACTGGTGCTGCTTTGTCATCATGTGGTAGAACATTTATTTACCTAAATTCTATAATGTGGATTATAGAAGAAGAAATTAATTTGGGTATTACATACTAAATCTTCTCTAAAATATGTTGTAGAAAGCTGATTTGCAAAGGACTTCAACTTTTCAAAACAAAAATAATAAGGTAATTAATTTTATATCTTTAAGCTCATGATGCATTTCTTTTTAATGCAATTTTGAAGGCTAAACATTCGGGACAATGTGGAAATGATCAAGGTCTTTAAACAGCTGGTTGAGAAAAGCAATGCTCTTTCAGCAATGGAAAGAAAATTTCTCCAGCTTCAAGAGGTAATTGCAATTTGGTTAGTAACATTCCTTTACTCTTCTTGCATAAACATGTGTAAATGGAAAACAAATATGCACTGTTTTTGATTCTGAGTCAATGCTGAGTACATGAAAATGAACCACATCATACATTGCACCCAAGCCACTCCAAATATGCAGGGTTTTTTAGTCTTAAAATTATTTTTCTTTCAGAAAGGTCTAGCAGGTCTTAAAGATTTTATGTGCAAAACCATCCCAGGCAGATTGCGGAGAATGAACTGAGTTGTCTGGCTATTGAAAGAGATTTCTGATCATTTAAAGAGAGGGCTTTGACTTAAATGTACTGATTTACCAAAGAAGGCATACCAGACACCCCTTGCTTTTATCAGTCTTTGATAATGTTGGGGAGGTTTGGCAGTTTAGAGTTCTGACATTAGGACTTATGTTCATAAGTTCATGGAAATTATTTGAGGGCTATTGCAGGAAATATATTTTATTTATAAAAAGAGCAGTTTTATGAAAATATTACCAGAGAATGCAACTGCATGGTAGACTCCATATAGGTTTTAGTTATACATCATTTTTTTGCTGCTTCCCATATGTATTTGGAGAACTGCATGTGCATACAGATAGAGGTAGTATGATAATAACTCAGAAATGAGAGCATTCCTGTGAGTAGGAATTCTATTTGCAATAGAGCTTTCTAAAGTATCCTAGCCTTATCAGGTAGAAGCACTAGATATCCTTGTAAACTCTTACTGCTGCCTGCTTCCTGTTATTTTAGCATGCTAAATAACACTTGTGCCATTAGAGTTCTGATCCTTTGTTTCCCTTTTTTTTCTGCTTTTACATTTTCTTTGCTTCCCTCCTCACCTGTTTGGTGTAATACTTCTATCTTCTCTGCCAAAGCAGCTTTTCTCTTAGTAGCTCAAATCTAATTTTTCACAGGGTAAGCTACATAGAATATAAATTCCAGGAGAGACAGGTTTCACATGGCTTTTTGTGTTCTTAAATAGAAAGCGATAAGTAAACTGTTCCATTTTAAATCATATGCGACTTTTTGGTAATTTACAGCAAACGTCAAGTACTTATGCCTCTTTCTTGGCAGCAGCTGAATAGAAACATATGCCTAGGATTCAGACTGGTATTTGAAGACATTGTTTCTAATATTCACAGTGAAAGCTGCATTTTTGAAAAGGATGAGTGTGGTTTTTGTCTTTTTTTATAGACGATAATGGATACAATGGTTTTCCCATTTCCAATCATTTGAACGTTTGAAACGTGTCTACTAAATATGAATAACTGTAAAGTCCAAAATATCTAGTGTAGATGGCACATAAAGTACTTATCAAAAGAGCACATTTTAGGGTTTGTTTTTTATGGTTATCTTGAAGATTTTTATGCCTATTTAGTTCATTATCATTTACTTTCAGCTTCTACCAATTGAAACCCATATAATTCTTCTATGTTCATCGTTGAACTTGAGTCAGCCCAAAATGTGAAGCCACAGAATGATGAGAGCCTATAATCCTGCTCCATCTAGTGATACTGAAGATGAGCTTGCTACCAAACATTTATAAAACATATTTGTTGATAAAGAGTTTTAATGTAGCCAGTTGAATGAAGGAACTGTGCAATCTGCTTAAAAGAACAAAAGACCCTGAAACTGTTTGGATTGTATATTTGATCTCCTTGGTATATATATTTGCTTTAATTACAGACTGAACATTCAGGATTTCATAATTTGTAATATGAAATATGCTAACTAGTGCTACTAAAATGTTAAATACTATAGAGAGCTAAATCTCTTAAACAATTGGTATAACAATTTCACAACGATAATTGAGAGCAGTCTGTGTTCGTTTGTGTAATATTTCTGGGAGGTATATATCCATTTTTTAAAATGAGTTATTTCTAACTGACAACAATATCAAGGCATGTTTCCCAAAGAAATAAAATTCCAGACTAGAAATATTAAACTAAAATCATCATCCCAGTTGTTGGCATAACCCAAGTCTTGGGATGCCTCAGGGACAGCGGGATAGAAAACAGTTTGGGCATAATGGAAAAAAAGTTCTGACAGAACACTCAGATATAGAAGAATATCCAGCTAAGGAATGCATTTTGGAAAAAACAAAAATTAAAATGAGGGTGAAGTCATGGTTCCCTTAAAGTTAATGAGAATAGTTAATCCAAAATTGTGAGGAGAGTAGCAGAGACACTGAAGGATTAGAATGAAGTTGAAGCAAGATTTTTCAGGAGGATATTTCTAGTGCTTTTAATGAGATTTTTCAGTAGAATAAATATGATTATTGAATTTTTTTTTTCAACTGTTTTGGAAATAAAGGAAAGAGATGAAGGTAAAACAGTCTATGAAAGGTAGCTTTGCCAAGGTGATGTTTTGGGATTTTTTCTTCATATATCATGGGTTTAAGTGACACAAGTTATGGAAATGGAAGATAACTTGAGGAAAAAATTGAAGCTGAGAGATGGGGAAGAAGAGTTCACTTAGATAGTTGGAAAGGTCAGAGACTGTAAGGATTCTGATTTTGAGGAGAAAGGAAAGAAATTTGGAGAGAAAGAGTGTAAAAGGGTTTTTTTTAAGGTGTCATTTTTTGAAGTTATTGAAATACAGTTCACAGACATAGGACAGAGCAAGAGCAGGATCACTGAAGAAAGACTGTTATAAATTGATGAATAATATACATCATTATGCCTCTGAAATAATACTGACTGCTAATATTATTTATTCTCCATGATGTTTTTCATACTGAGAAATGAGAGATGAATGGCTGAAGATCAGGTTGGTTGTTGGGTTTTCTGTGGGGTTTTTGTTTCTAGGACATATAGATTTCATGTGAACCTAAACAATTTCTACAGGATTCACATTCAGCTTCTTCATTTATCTACTTTGTACAAATATTATATGGACAAAACGAAGCTAACTTATTTCTGTCTACTATCATTAAACATTATCTATACTCACACATGTGTTTGACATGAATTTTCATATAATCATTTTATTAAACAGGAGATTGGCTTTTGGACTGTTTTGTTTCAAGTCATACTTTGAATGTGATTTACATTGAAATTCTTAATGAATGAGGCCTTATTAAAGCATTGTGGAATGTAGTCAGTATAATATTAACTAATATTCTGGAAATAGAGGTTCTATCAGCATCCTCCATTTAATATTAAAATTGGTTAAATGTGCCTTAATATAATCCACTGAAGTAAATTAAAATGTAAAAGAAATCATAGGTCCTATGTTAAATTACTGCTAGCAGGGAAATAGAATAGAGTGCATTAGGATTATGAAACAATTATATATATATACAATTAAGGGTTAACAGAGCTGTGGCAAGCTCTGTGATTAACATAACTGTGGTCAGCATTCATTTTTGCTTGCTACTGCAGTGTTTTTTGGTCAGCATGTCTAACCACTGTAACCACAGCAAAATCTTTTAATTGCTTAACAGATGTATTTCTTGGTCGTTTTCATCATGACTGAACTGAGGGTTTAATGTTCATGAGAGCAACAAGAATGCCACCTTCTCCTGGCCATGTGTAATGAAAGTTGCTTTCTGTTACTTAGTTCAAGAGTGTCTCCTGTTGACCACATTGAGAATATATAATAAATACTGCCATGAGACACCACTGGCTGAATATGCAGTGTTGTAACATTCTACTGTATGATTTTTCTTTTTTTTTCCCTGGATTTTCCTTCCTTCCTTTCCATAGAACCAAAAGAACTTGAAGACCAGCCATGATGCTTTAATAGCAAAAAGTGATGAACTGAATCTACAGCTTGGAGAGGAGCGATTAAAGTGCCTTCATCTTGAAAAAGAATTGCAATCAGTAACTATTTCAAACCGAAGGACAGAGGAGGTGAGATTATGTTCAAGAGAGCTAGAATATGCCTCAGATAATACACATAGATAAGGGAAAAGTTAATGATGGGATACCTTTTAATTATGGAAGTGTGAATAGACCTTTCAAACACATTTAGAAGATGGACCTGGTAATATATATACTTACATTCCATTAAAAAGAAAAACCTAGGGCTGCTCCTTGCATTTCATAAAGTCATGAACCACACCTGGTCCCAATGCCACATAATCACTGCACCAGTGTTTGGACAGTATTTGAGGTTAAAGCACAGGATTTCATGTCAAATCTGATACTAAACAAGTGGATTGTTAACCAGAAAAAAATCATACCTGATTTATTGATCACATATTGCTAGGTTTTTAGTATTATTTCAAGCTGATTTAATTGCAGTACAGTGTAGTATTGCATCTTACTCAGCAGTTCAAATCAGTCACTTCTATGTCTAGTGGCTCTCAGAGACTAGTGTCATCATTAACAGTCACCCAGATATAGGGCTAAAAATCCAGTGGTTTATTCCTCATTCTCTTGAACATATGAGGAGTAAGAGTCTGCAACCTTGTTTTTTCTTACATTTTATAGCAACTTAAATTTAGTTTCACCACCTGGTTACCCAATTTGAATGGATTTTACATGAACCAAGTTTACCTCATAGATATTTCCTCCAAACCTTTAAACTATTCTTAATGCATGTAGGGTATATCTCTGGGTCAAAGCATAGCATACCTTTAAAACCATATCCTGGTTTAGTGAGTATTTTGAAAGCAAGGTCTTGTTCTTTCTATATGGTTAATAAAAAAAATATTTACTGTACAGGAGCCATTAACTAGCCAGTACTAATACTCTCAACATGGAAATAAAAATTTTTAAAGCATGACAATGTGATAATTGCATGACAATGACAATGTGATTAGATACTGCTATTCAACTGGGACAGGTTATCCTCAGCTTCATATAAACATCATGAAAAGGACTGTCTGGGCCAAATATAAATTCATGTGGGGAAAAAAAAGTGTTAATTTGAAGTTTCTAAGAGACTTGTATAAAAAGAACAAATAAAAGCTTGCCATTGCCTACAGATTATTAACTGTCTATACACATTCATTGTCATTCCTTTTGTGTTGTGCATTCCTTGAAACTTTCTTTTTTTTATTTTAGTTACAAGAAAGAATAAATGATCTAGAAAAAGAGAAGGAACTCTTGAGGGAAAACTATGATAAGCTATATAACAGGTAAGTTGTAGTTTCTTTATATAAAAAACTTGATTCTTGTCCAATTTAATAGGTCTTCATATGCATATTATGTGTTTGTGTACACATGTAATTATACTCATGCTACAGTTTGTCATATCAGTAAGCATATATAGAAACTTTTGTGGTGTTCTGTCTGTATTCCATCTGTTCTGTTGAAATGGAGCAACTTCCATACTTGCTCTGATACTCTTGAAATAGTAGATTACTTCTTTTAAAAAAATCTAATTAAAAAAAAAGTAGAAGTCCCATTACTTTGAACTTTAACACAAAAAGTTCTTGTTTGAATTTCTAATAACTTTTTTTCAGGGTTACTATTGAAAGAAATACACATCTAGGTAGACATATATTCCTTTGGGTTTATTTTATTTTGTTTTGGGGAAAAAGGGTGTTTGAACTTTTGGTGTCAGTTCTTCCAGCACTTCTCATTGGATATACATAAAGTCTGATATTTGACATCCTCTCCAATATTTAGTTTTGAGGGGTGTTTTGTTTGTTTTGGTAATGGCTACCATTTCACTTGTACTAGTTCTACTTGAAGCTTTGTATAGGTTCATGTGAATTATTACTAAGGTTCCTATACGTATATAGTTGTATAAGTTATATCAGCAGTGCTTACAATGCAAATGAAAATACATTGCCAGATATGATTCAGAAATGCTCTGGTACAGAAAATAAGTAATTATAAGCAATTGCCACCTTCAAATTAAAAATTACCTTCAAATTAACTTTTCCTTTATTGTGAAACCACGTGGGTTTTTTACACTGAAGAGGGTTAGAAAATAAATGTTCTAAAGCTAACAATTGCCTCAGAAAGTTGGTAAAATGCTTGAATTCTGTTCTCATATCAAAATTATTTCTCCTCTTAAAGTTTGTTCAGTTTGTCAGTGTGGCATCTGTCAAAAAAATACCAATGACTAAACACAATGCAGGTGATATCAAACGTTTAGTATTCTTACAATATTATACTTTTTGTACTTTCTACAGTGAAATTAAAAATTATATTAGTAAAACTGTGAGTACAGATAGCTTAAAACACTTTTACATAGGAGATGTAACAGTTGTATAATCACATTATTTATTTGTATAGAGGCAGTTGGTCGGTCGTCTCTTGCTTAAGTTCATTGTTGTAGATTCCTCCAAAGTCTGATCTTGTTATAAATATTTCTGATTGTTATGGTTTTTTTCTCCACTATCATTATGGAGTTATTAAAATAACTTTTACTAACAAATCAGCTTACAATCTTGGCTTGAAATTTTATATTCTATTTAAATCATAGTGGGATAACTTAAAAAGATGTTTAACTAGATAAATTTACATATGGTTCTCCCATAACACAGTAATCTACAGCTTTTCTTTTACCTAAAATGACCTGTCGTTTCGTGTACTCCCGTTCAGACTTTGATTCATGTTTCATCATTCCTTGTTACTATTTAGGTAACAAGAAATTAAAAAGATAAATGGATCATTTCATTATAACTACTGTTTCATGACCAGCTTTTCCTGTTGGCCTTTTGAACAATGCAACTTTAGTTAGTACAGCTTACCTGTTGGTAGCAGTGGATAAGCCAGTTTCCACAGGTGCCAGATAATTAAGAAATATTTATTTCTGTTTTTAATGGAGGAACAGAAGCATAAACCCAAAATAACATGCTAATGTTATTTTTTTGGAAATCCATTTGAAGTTGATGGGAATTTTGCCAAAGCCAAGACTGCAGAACTGGATCTGAAAAGTTTATGAAGAACAAGTATGAATTTGTCAGTTGACTCTTATTATTTAGTCAGTATCCAAGAAAACAATTCGTTTGGATAAAAGGTTTGAAGGAATTGTTTTCATATGACCTTGTAATGCAAATCTAGCAATGCTCAAACTCTCTCCAAAGGAAACGGTGCCAGATGTGGTTGACCATTTATAGTTACCCAGATGGCTTCAACTCCAGTGAAATACAGTAAATTTGAAAGAAATTCCACGTGAATTCAAGTAAAAATAATTTTAAAATTCTAAAGAAGAAAGCGACAGAAGCAGACTCAATTCAAACTGACATAAACATTAGCATTATGTAGGCTTGGATAAAAACTGTCTTCTAAAATGTTCTTCATTTGAAACCATCATAGTATGTGTTGATAATTTTTCTGCCAGCATAGTCTTTTGAAAAACTGAAATTATGTGTAGCTAGATCTTCATATGAAGTAATTGTACCTAAAGATAACTAGGTATCATAGTCATTAAAACTTGAAAACATATTCACAAGTTTGAAAACTAAGGTTATTTGATATCTTTTCTTGCTAAGATTTATTCTTTCCTTATGGGAGCCAATCAGACTTTGAGGAGTGGTAAGTCTAAGCAGTTGTAGAACACACTGTGTCCCTTCTCTACATATGCAGTATTACAGAAATGATTGTGGGTTTGGTCCCTTATATTTGCTGCGTATGTATGATCTTCAGCGTTATAGCAGAGTGAAGTGTCTATTACTGTAGGACTTAGAAGCACTGCTTAAGTTCATGCATGCTGCAGAAGATCCTCTATCACACTAAAAGATGGTCTATGCCTAGAGAATTGTGTAAATAGGTGAGATAGATATAGTATGAGAAAAAGATAAAATACAAAGAGAGAACTGTTTTTATGAAGATCACAAATCAAGAATATAAACTCTCACCATATACTTTAGAGTCTACAATTGATGCTAAAATATTTTTTTCTTTAATTTTAAGGTCATTCTCCAAATGTATTGAATATAAATGCAGTTAAATGTGCTCAGGACCACTTTATGTAGTCATAGCCATCAAAACAGGCAGTTCTCTTTCAGTTGGCATATACAGCCTGCAAAGCAATGTGGGCTGTCCCTTCTGTGATATTTATTTATTCTTTGTATTTTTTGGTTACGGCTTTTGTTTACATAGATTTCTGGGAGAAATAGATAGCTGTCAGAAGATCTTTTTCTTATACATTTATATATGTGAAATAGAAACTTTCTTTTTAACTGGTGAGCTTCACCAAGATGAAGAGTTGTGGAACTGACTCTTTTTTAAAAAAAAACCCTGCGATTTCTGATTTTTCACAGAATATAAAAGTGAATAAACTGGTTTATGATTGGTTAAGATGAAGGACATTTTTCCAGTCAAGAAGAATGCAAGTATTGAATAATGATAACATGAAGACCATAATACTCACTGTCTAAATTACTTAAAAGCACATTGCATTTTTTTATCTTTTTACCTACTGGGAATTATACTGTAAATTATATAATGTACTTAATTTTGTTTCAATTTGAGTTACACATTTTTTTGTGGTGTCCATGCAATTCTTATTGCACGTAGATTGGTAGTTTACAAGTAAATGATGTGTTACAGGCAAAATAGTTATTCTAATTTCTGTGCTCACCTCTGGTTTTTATTTTAAAGTAGGAGAAATATTACTTTATATGTGCTTCTTAATCAGTATCAGAATTGTTGTTTTACAGTATGAGAAAACTGCTGTCACTTTGTGGTCAACATTTCTTTGAACAGGCAACTGAGTTTAGTCTCTGTATGTTTCACAAATTTAAAAGAAATCAGGTGGGTGATCCCAGTTCTCTACATTAAGAGGTTTTGTATGCGGAAAGAATGGTTTTGTCAGTTGTCAGTTGCTGAGGTTTGGAGTTGTGGATTACTCTGGGATATGCATCTGAATTCCTTTTCTAGTCCCACAAATGTTGCATGCTGCCAACTTTTCTGACTTTGGAGCTCTAAATTAAGGCCAGTTCCTTTGCTCATCCCACAAACTCTTTCATGTTTTTTAACCGCAGCCTGAGAAAGGCGCCTTGGTTTCAACAGCAGCAGACCAGCATATGTTTACTTAATTCCTAAGACATGATGACAGTGGTCTCTGTGCCACTAAAAGCTTTTTTCTTTATTATCCTCTGTTGAAGCTGATTTCTAAAAGTTTTTCACATGCCACATGTTTTATTGCAGTGTCTTCAGTATGACCCATGAACAGCAATGGAAATTAAAGGAACAGCAACTGAAACTGCAAATTTCTAAACTAGAGGCTACCATCGAATCTGATTTAGCATACAAAAATGAAATCCTTGACAAGATCAAAGTAGAAAGAGGTATATTTCTGTAATAACTACAGTTTTCTCATGATGCAAGATTCTCCTATGTTGGAGTTCAGGTATATTGCCCAGAAAAGTGTAGTTTCTGGTGATTTCAGAGCTGCCTTTTAAGTGTACATTTGAGCAATATGCTTAAGTTATGACTAGCTATTAAGTACAAAACCTAATACAGGTTATGTGCTGAATGAGGATCAGATAACTCTGGCTGCATTTCTGTTGTGTTACTATTTACTTATTATTCTGTACTTCTGTCCTCTACACTGAAAATTCTTATGGAAAAGAGGATCATCTGACAGTCCCTCTCAAATTATAAAACACAATTCTAATTTTATTTACTGTACAAAGTTACATGAAGCCTGTGTAGTCCCTTGAAGATGATTAATTGTCCTTAATTGTCCTTTGTGAATTTATATTTTTTTAATATTTTCAGTATGCACTAATTTACAGCTATGTACATTTACAATAATACAGTTTTCTTCTAATCTACTGAACAAATTATTTCATAGTTGTTCTTCTCATACTGGACAAATTCCTAGTGAATCTTTAAGACTTTGCAGTCTTCTCTTTTTTTTTAACCTCAATACTGTGCAATATGCTGTGTCAACATAAAGTATACAAAACAAGAGCACAGGCAGGCAGGAAGCTAAAGATTTTTAGAGTTGATTCTTCAAATGTGTATTTTTGAATGATTTTTTTGTAAACAATCTAATGGAATGAAGTGAGCCAACTTGTTGTGAATTCTTATGATTACGGCTCAAGTTCGGCATGTGCAAACCATTAAGATTCTGAGTAGCTCTACTGACTTCAAATACAAGATTAAATATTTAAACATTTTGTTTGGCCATGGCAAGTGTTTACAAAATTAGCCTTAAGTGATATTAAAATAAATAAGGTGCCTTGAGCTACAGTTGAAGTTATGACATATTGACAGTTACAGACAGTTGTTAATGACAGTTTGATTATGCAGTGCAAAATGTGAAGTGATATTAAGAGCATGAAAATGTTATAGGTTGTACTATTATTTCGTTAAGTTGAATGTGGAAAATCAGGCAACACCTTCCATCTTCTATCCTATCTACGGACATTATGTTTAAGTGGCAAGTCTTTACCACCCCTTCCCTATATTGGTACTTAATAGCTGCTTGTAGTCTTACACTGGATCACCAGATTACTATACTTTCAGTTTCTATTGAATTGAACTTGCTGCAGCTTAAATAGATGTTGCAAAACCCTATGTTACAATACCGAAAGACTGTGTATCTAGGATTTCATTACAGCCTCTTGTCTTTGACAAAACTTTGGTAGTATGATCTTCTTCAATCACATACTTTATCTGCCTTTGCTGCACATCCATTTTTTAAGTTCAGCAGGAGAACTAAGGGACTGTTAACCTACTGCCTGGAACTACTGTAGAAATAGTGTCTCATTTACCCTTTCTAGTTTGTCATATGAATCTTTTTTTCAGAAATTCTTTCCCAGGACTAATAAATGTTAAAATAAATGAAGTCTTGAAAATTTTTAATGCTACAGATTAACATAATCTTACATTTTTCCATGTCCTCCTTCAGTATTTCTCTTTTAGAGCGATTATATAATTTGGATATGAATGTTTTAGTAGTATTTTTCTGTCCATAACTTCATAATGTGTTTTGTAATACTTAAATACATTTACATGGAAAACAGAATAATTTATTTCACATTGTGAGTACATTTGCCCTTTTTTTATAGAACATGGTATTTGCAGATGCTTTATCACCCTTCCCCTTGCCCCATTTCCCTTAGTCATTTATTCTTCTGTTTCTCATCTTTTCAGTATCTCCCAGATTCTCAGCCATAAATTGCAGTAGCTGTTTGGTTCATGCGCATTCTATCTTCCTGATAGTGTTGTTTCAAGCAAGTCTCAAAAGTTTGAGATAAGCTAATACAAAATCTTAAATTGAAGCAATTAATATAGCATGGATTGGTGTCACTTATCTCAAAAATTCATACAGCGTATGTTTTCACCTGGTAATATTTATGTCAGAATCATTTTTGGTTTTCATTACTGTAATCTCATGCCTTTGCTGCATTGGTTATTCATGGTTTTAGTACTGTTTTACACAGAGTACACTGCAGGTTTTTTGTAGTTGTCTTAATGGACAAATATTTATTCTGTGTCAGTAAAAGCTGATCTGTTAAATATACAAGTAAATTAATATACATTTCACTCCCTAAATATTGTTCTTCTGTCCATAATGCTACCCCAAAAAATCAGCATAAATACAGTTCCAGTTTTATTCCATGGGCTAACAAAGAAGACAGTTCTGTTGCCTGAAATTGGACCTAGACAAATAGATGGTTTGGCAAGGAAGAGGGGGAGGATAGATCTTCTACATGATGGTAGATTATGGGATAGTAAGCAAAATAGGTGTCAGTTGTCTTGGAAGCGTGTACTTTCTATTTACAGGGAAAGACAGTGACGGTTTTCTTCCCCCCTGGTTGATACTGGTTGGTCTATAAGAACTCCTTCTGTAAATTTTTGTAGGAGGTGAACAAATGTGGAGGATTTTTCTGATTAAGATTCTAATTGTTTTCACATTTGTGAATATGTACATGTATGTAATGTGGAAGTCACCAGTGCAAGTTTCTTCAAATTCTGATTTTGAATGGGATTGCTTATATTGGCACAATATGTTGTACAGTATTGGCACAATATTCTGATTGCAGCTGAGAAAAGTATTATTGCATGGTCCCTTAAGTGTTTTTTAAGGCCCTTATCAACACAGAGGGCTATCTACAACTCCGTAGTCTACTTCCACTCGTGGCTCTGTAGCCTTTCACACTGCTGTGGCAGTGTTTTCCAAAGCCTCCAGGGCAGTGTTTTTCTCTTTCTTGTGCTGTTACTGTCATAGCCTTGCTACTGAAAACCCTGATATTGTTGTGATTATGTGTTCTTGGGGGATGTGGTCGCCAATGGTGTGAGAATCACCTCTTCTCTCCCCCTTCTTCTTCCCCTTCAGTTGCAGGTTTTGGGTTAAATTAGGGGAAGCAAGCTAAACAGAATCCAGCATGCAGCACCAACCCCAATCCAAGTGTGCTCCAATTAGTACTGATAGTACTGTAAGGGGAAACAAGCAATAGAGAGTTTGAGTGGCTCCTGATGAAAAACAGTGTATTTGGATATGGATATGGGACAACTGAGTGGCGGGACTCTCCTGTCACTTCTGTTCCCTAAAGGCTATTGCAGAGGTATTCCCTTTCCTCCTGCCTCTTTCCGTGCATGTCTTGAATTTTTCTCATTGGTTGGGATCATAGAAACAGCCTGTTGAGAATCTGGAGAGGCAACATGGACAATGCTAAGATAAACTGAGCTGTGCTATTGACAGATTGGCCCATTTCACTTCAAGAAGCTACTGAAATTGCCTCCATTTGAACAAAAGCTGCTTCCTTTCTATATAGCATTTACAGTTTTCTTGTTAACTTACTAAGCAGCAAGTGTGAATGAATATTAAAAATTCATACAAAAATTTCACTGCGGTACACATTAGAAAAATAAAGGACTGGACTTGTGGCTCTTGTCAGAAAATTCATGACAATGAGATGGAAGTACTTGAGGAGGGATATCTTGTCTCCTTATACCTGGAAAAAGTGCCGATTCAAATCTTGGTTTATATTGTAGGGAAAAGAAACAACAACAACAACATGAGGGGCCCTTTTTATCTGTGGGAGCCTTTTCAACAGATATAGGTCTTCGGGCTATATTAAGTGGCAGAGTCTGGAAGGCTCAATTGCTGATAAGTGTTTCACGATCTTTTATGGAGGCCTGCCTTCTCTGCCCATTCACAAGGTTTATTTTAATTGTTCTCTTTGCTTTCTCATTTTTAGCAGTTAGTGTTTCTAATTATATTTTCTTCTCAGTTGCACAAATGTGTTACATTTTCCTCATAACTGCAGAGAATTAAAACCTTACTGGTGAATATGTGTTTGAATTGAAAGTGACTCTTGTGGAGTCCCAACACATGTATGAGTCAGGCTACTGTGTATAGGAGCAGTGGCATTGCACATGATTCATTTTTAGTGGAGATGTCATTTAATATATAAACTCTACAAAATTAAAACTAACCTAATGTCAATTTTTGAAATATTTCAAAACCCTTGAGACTAGCATCTCAGCCACCTGTTTCCTGCTGAGTTCAAGCCTCTAAACTGAAAAGCCATGCTGTAAAAATAGCTAAGTTGTGCATCATGCCCTGAGGGTCAACAGAAAAGATTCCAGCATTATAAAGATATTGTGGACCATTTTGTTGAAAGCAGTAAGAATATATTCTCAAATAAGTATATGATGTTTTACCGATCAGCTCCCACGAGTGCAGATGGGAATTACAAAGGCTAATGCTTGCATGTCAGGTTGACAGTTAACATGTGTATCATTCTGACCTAAAATATGCATTCATAGTATTTAAGTACACAGTGTAAGAATATAACTTTGAGACTTTCAGAAATAAAACAAGAAAAAATGGAAGGAGAAAATATATTATCAACAGAATAAGAAGTTTGTCCACGGGAGGAGGGAGTACTTTTGTTCCTTAGAGACCTCATTGATTTTGAGAAAAGCTTGCTTTTAGGACTTTTCAGTGTGAAAGAAGGGATGTTGTTATAACTAAATTATTTTGCCTAATCCTAAAGTTTTTTCTCACATCTTATTGAGATATCCTTGTGGATGTAACTATGCATTAGTGGGTGTTTGTGTAAAATCTGTGTAACCTTCTACTGATAAGTTGAATGGTGTTTAGCCATTCAGATTGACAACAAATTTTATGTCCTCTCTGTTCTGCACTTCCCTCCCTCTCCTCAAAACAGAAAGCTGTACTTAGTTGGGCATATCTTCCTATTTAGAAATACACAAAGTGTCAATACACAGAGCTGTAGGTTCCCTGTTAATGAAAGTAGCAATGGTTTGCTTTTTTTAATCCGTACACCTATACCAGATCAAAGAGGAGTAGTTTTCTATCCTTCTCTGGTTTTTAATACTAAAGACTTTTCTATACGAAATAAATTAATATCTGCATTTTTAAATTTTCATGCATAAGAACTTGAAAAAACAAGTTTATAATTTTTATAATTATGTTGAATTAAGTAGAATATTTTGTTCTTTTTCTATGTTAAGACCAAAAGGAAAAGCTGATGCAAGAAAACAAAGACCTGCAGTTACGCTGCCTGGAACATAAGCAACAACTAGATGAACTGAAAAATCACATTAAGTTTTTGATGAAGGTGAACTATTTCTGTTTAGAAACCCCATTCTATGTTTTATGCATAGTGCTAATACTTCTTGAAAGTAAAGTAATTCGTGTTTATTCGTGATATCAAGCAAAATGTCATGTCTAGTGAGAATGCATCTTGTTATTCTGAATATATTTCTTCAATATTCATTCACATCTGATAACACCTTTTCATTAAGTATTTCTGTTTCTGTAAAGTAATATTGATACGGCAGAATTCTGTGAAGCCCTCTTGCTTCTAAAGGTAACTTACACAGAATGAGTATATGGGGGTCTGGAACTAGACGATCTTTAAGGTCCCTTCCAACCCAAACCGTTCTATGATTCCATATATTTTTTTAAACACTTGGTTGACCGTTACATGTTTTCTACACATTGCCTGGGATTTTCAACGGCTGAATTATATGTGCATCTTTTAGTAGTTAATGCTTCAAGCTTTGAGTGCTTTTGTCATTTTTCAGTTACAGTGAAGCAGAAAGGAAGATGAAAAAATAGCCAGGATAAAATCTAGATTTATATAGATAATACATCAGAAGTGAATTAAATCAGATTCACAATTTTTTTTAAAAAATTACTTTTTCTCAGTTAAATGACTTATCACATCATCTTGTTCTTCCTGTAATATTTATTTCAAAAAAAATTTGTTTATGAATTCTCTAATTTAAGGGAGCATACATAAGCATAGAAGTTCTAAAATGCAGTACAGCAATGCTTAACAACTTAAATGTTCTCGTTTTTTCTCTTGCACATAAGTTGTAATTTTATTGTTTACAGTGAAATTGAAAATGAAGTGGGGGGAAGAAATCACTGAAAAAAACAAGTTTGCATTAAGTTTCCACTGTTCCAGTGATGTTTTATTTTCTTGAGGAAGTGTTTACTGTAAACAGGATCTTTTTTTGCTACTCAAATTCAAATCATAATTCTGTAATGATAAACAACAAAAAACCCAAACCAAACCACCTAGATGAAAAATAAAACCTTAGTATTAATAACAAGCAACATAGACCTTGAGAATAACAATTTAGGTTTTGTACATTCACTAAAGCAGGATTATTAATTATATATGAGGCAAATATATTAGGAGCTTTGTATTTTTTTTGGACAGACAGGAGTGGTTGCTTCTGAATTTCTCATACATTTTAATTGGTTCCTGATAATCACGAGATTACATTACTGAATACAACCCTGACACTTACTGGTCTACCTCATTCCTACTTTTTGTGTTACCGCATGCTCAGAATTTGCAAAGTTATGCTTGCTGTGTTGTTGTTGTTCCAAAAATATATCCCTGTGTTATATTTAACCATGCACAAATACATCCAAAGACTTTGCAAAAGTTTGTTCAAATGACTTTTCAAATTTTTTCCAGGCTCAAAAGCAGCAGGAGAATGGGGACCTTGTGTTTTTGGAAAAAGTAGATGATGATATCCATAAAGATTTAGAACGCTCCATGCGGGAGCTGCAGTTAACACATGTGGAAACAGTACAAGAACTTGAAAAGACAAGGAATATGTTAATTGTGCAGCACAAAATTAACAAAGATTACCAGGTACTAAACTCTACTCACAGTGGAAACTAGCCTGATAATAACATTTAAGCATTTGTAGCACTAGAACTGGTCATAATTAAAACACTTGCAAATTCAGCAACAAAGCCAGTCTGTTTATAGGTAACCTAACCTAAAATATGCTGTTGTTGAAAGTATTGTTTTAAAAGCATGAGGTCCAAACGACTATAACTTTAGTTTTTTAACTCACCCTGATCAGAGCCCTCAAACCATGCCTTCTTGGGATTATCTCTGCGCTCTTATCAGATGGTCACAGGAAAAATACTAAGTGTACTTATCAAATAAGCTTCCTTTTCCACTACATTGCTTTTATGCTCTTGTGCTGGATTTTGCAGATCGTATTTTGACTTTTCATTCCATTATTCTAAGTTTAAAATAACAAAATCTTTAAAAAACCTATTAGAACATATTAGAACCATTCTCTCGAAAGAATAGCTAGTCTGTTTTTCTTAATGTTTTCTTTGCTGTATTCCTGAATTAAATATTGCTGCTATTTTTACGTACTCGAAATGTTCTTTCCTCAAATCTAACTGTATTTTAATTTGTAGCCAAAAGCACATGCAGCATCAGTGCAGACCAGCCTCAAAAGTCCTTTTTACATGCAAATTTCTTTCAGACTGAAGTAGAAGCAGTAACACAGAAGATGGAAAGTCTACAGAAAGACTATGAGTTAAAACTAGAACAGTATGTCCATCTTCTTGATATTAGAGCTACACGCATCAGAAAATTAGAAGGTATTTTTAAAGTATATTTTTTATTATTATTTTTAATATCTCTTGCAAATTATTGCTGTAAATTTGGTCTTTAATTGAAACACTTCTCCATTGCTGAAACTAGTAGGAAGGTCAGTTCTTTCATGGGAAATTATCTGTGTGCTGTTTCATTGACTTAAATGATTAAGGTTATTTAATCAAACAAAATTCAACAAAGCAGTTTATGCTGCAGTTATTGCTGGATAAAAATAAAACTACCAAACTTTGGTATATCGTCTATTTTTTAAAAAATCATACATTTATGGTCAACCTTTTATTTTGCTGTCCTAGCATTACATAATAACTTTATGTGTTGCTAAAAATATCAAATCATGGTATAATATTTCATTTTAATATGATTAATTTAAAATGCTATTTTAATGGCTTCAGCACATAAAAGGTGCGTAGGAAGCCTGAAGTAGGATACCTTACGAACCCAAATGTCATAACAGTTTTCATGTTTGTCTCCAAGTTGCATCCCCTGTACTAACTTACCCCACGTGAGGCTGGACAACAAGTTAAAGGTCTTTGCTGACAGTTCTGTCCACTCAAGATATTACAGGGGTTAAAAGTCCAATGTATTCTTTTTTTTCCCTGGCAAATTTAGTTCAACCCTACAAAAATTTGTGTCTTAAGTCTCTAATACATTTGCATGGTGATACTTACTTTGATCATTGCATAAGACTTGTGAATTTTTACTTGTTAACTCCCTTGTAATGTGTTATTAATTGGTAGGGGCCTGTGCCTGTCTTTTACGTATACTGAAGCAGCTCCGTTGTGGAGGTATTCTTGATTGTTGTCACTATGCTCAAAGAGCAGTAGATGTGTGATTTTAAATGTGTGATTTCTTTTTTGGTTACGCCTTTAAGAAAGTAATGTTGTTAATATAATTGAGTTATGCTTTTATCCTTTCCATTCTGTCATTAATTATATTTTATTTTTAAACAGGACAGTTGTATTGTAACTATTTTATTTTATTTGTTGCAGCCCAACTAAGAGATATTGCCTATGGTACAAAACCATATAAATCCAGACCAGAAATATTGCCAGGTGATCCAGTAGATGAATTTGATGAAACTTTACATTTAGAAAGAGGACAGAACCTTTTTGAAATTCATATCAGCAAAGTGATCTTCTCTTCTGGAGCTATGCAGGCTTTTGATGACCATGAACTTGCAACTTTTTGTACTTATGCATTCTATGACTTCGAACTTCAGACAACCCCAGTAGTTTATGGGCGTACCCCATCATATGACTTCACTTCTCAGTATCTTGTGCAGGCTGATGACTGCTTCTTGCACTATATAGAGCGAAACAGTATCACACTTGAGGTCCATCATGCATATGGCACAGATTATGAAACAGTTGCTTCCTGTGAACTGAAGTTTCATGAAATCTTGGAAAACAATGGGAAAATCTACAGGACAGCAAATTTAGTTGGTAATTAAAATATCAAAAAGTATTCTGTTTGATGCAGTATTGTGACAATTAAGTAATGTGTATTTGGCCACAAGTTTGTTTATTGCTATTTTAAAATATAAAAAAGGGTTTATACAACATGATATTTCTTGTTGGGTGTGCAGCACGTTCTGGTGATTCCAACAATAGTTATGGGAAAGGTCTAACAGGTGCAATTTTGCCCATAGTGGCTGAGGACAAAGATGGTGTTAATACAGTGATCCTGAAATGAAGCATGTGACATTAAAAGTATGTAACATTCTAGAAATGGCATTACAAAATCTTGTCTGAAAATTGCAAGTGATTCTTTGTCTTGTATAAAGGTTACTTATGAAGTGATACTACTACACACATAATTTTAATAAAAGGTAGTATCACCTTATTCAACAGAATTATACAAAAACAACACTGAGAAAACTACAGTGGTGTACTTGATTGCCCTGTAGTGCTATTCAGATGTTAGAATTTTTCTGTGAATACTATAGAGAAGATATTTTTAAATGACTGATATTCTTTTTCATTTTGCTTCATTATTTTATATGTTGTTAACTGGGTTTTAGTTGTTTAATGCAAGTTTCATTCTCTGAGACTGTTAGTGATACAAGGGGCTCTACTTCAGCTGGGAAACATACTGTAATTTCAGTGAAGTCTTGTAATATATTTAAATGAAATTCAAATATTTTACTTTTGCATATGCAGTTTCTTTGTTTGGCAGAATATCCATTAAAAACAAAAGCATTTCTGCATTATAAGGCTATCAAACATCAGTGCTTTATAGCTAGCCCAAATGTCATAAATATATCCCTCATTGGTTATCAATAAAGAAAGAAAGAATTGGTTATAGTGTTTCTAATTTAAACTGGTAAGTTAGAGGTCTTCATATAACAGTTGTAAGGCATCAAACAGATGCAAGGGCTGGTGATTACATTTCATAATATTTCATATACTAGTGTATGAGGCTTTTTAAAGAAGTACTTAATTTGTGTGCTTACTTTTTTTTTTTTTTTAGAAGCATTTTGTCAGTTCAGTATATTCAGAGACCTCTAACTGCCCAGTGTTGTCAAAAATCTGGTTTGATAAGCCATTATTAAGTGGTATTTTTGACAGTAATTTAAACTGCATGCCACTTCATGGGACATTTCCAACTGTTGACAAACCAAACTGTCCTAAACTTTATTTGCCTTAAAGAGATTAAAATAATGAACTTGATGTGACTCTATAGACACATAGACAGTATCACAGCTTACAATATGAAAAAATGTTCACGTTTTGGATCATACTTGTAGAGCCAGAGGAGTAGTTGTTTCTGTTTCTAACATGAACTGTGCATCTTGTGTCACAAACACTGTCATAATGCATAGTCACAAGATAACTAATCTTTTAATTTGTGGCATTTCTTGGCTTTTGTTTTAAGTACGTTTATGTTGAAAAGAAAATTAATACAATTCTGTATATATTTGTTCCTTAGGAATCAAAGAAAACATTCAAAATTATGGTACTGTAGAATACTGGATCAGGTTGCGAGTTCCTATGGATCAAGCTATTAGACTCTACAAAGAGAGGTCAAAGGCTCTGGGATACATAACATCCAATTTCAGGGAACGGGAACAACCATTCCAGGTATGTTTGGGTTTGTACTTCATTGTTTTGTTAGAATAAGCTGGTCAAAATTACTTGTTCAGTTCAAATAGTTTATTTCAAGCTTTGCTTCGTTCAAGGTTAACAAAGTTAAAGGTTCTTGAACTGGAAAGTATCTTTAGCAGTTGAATGACATGTTTTTCATATAAAAAGATTAAAAAGCAGTTGAATTATAGCTTTCCTGAAGAGACAAAGTCTTAAACTTCAGTTATTTTTACTGAAATTGCCACTAGAATATTTTAAATTATTATATTTCATTTTCTTACTTTGTTAATGTTTCATTCTAGTACAATGTTAAACCAGCTGGGTGTCAGATCAGTATAACAGGTGAAGGTGTTATTCAGAAAAGTCTCAAAATTCTTTGAGTATTACGAGATTGAGATTATTTCACATTTCCATTGTTTTTTGTTTGGCTTTTTTTTCCTGGATAATTAAGACAATTTTGATAATATAATGCACTGTGTAATCACATTTAAATACGGGTCACATATAGAAGAAGGGACTTCGAGACATATCTAACAATTATTTAAGAAATAAAACCAGTCAAGTTGAAATGTATAAATTAAAACACTTCAGTTTCCAACAGGCTTTTTTTTTTTTATCTACAGCTGTTTAAATTGCTGTAAGTCTGAAGTAACTTTAATGTTTTATATTATTTCATAATGTAAAGTTATATTATACTAGAATCTCAGTGGATTTGATGATGTAATCCAAGAAGTATGTTTAGTGTATGAATTCTATTAAAGGTCAATGTAGGCATTTTCAGAATAACTTCATGTTTAATAACATTGTAACATTTGCTTAAAATATTATTTTTAAAAGAGTTAAAAATACCTTTGATTAACTCACAGAATTTGGCCATTGCTAAATGCCAAAATCTGTTGTTTAGTTTTCTATATTTTTGATTATGTTATTACTAGCTGTGTTACCAATCCAAACCCAATTGAAAGGTCAATCATGTGGGAGACAGAATTTTGCTGTAATTACTGTAAAATTGCAAATTCAAACATGGCAACTGAAATATACTGAATATATAGGAGAGTATAAAGTAGTGAAAATGGCAGAAATGAGGAAAAACAGCTTCTGCAGAGCCGTTTGAAATGCTGCAGTTTTCAGAAACGTTTCATGGCAGAAACTAAAAGTCAGTTAGCTATAGCAGATGGTTACATTATGTTAAGGCTTCTGTCAATTTGCAACTGCAAGAGTAGCTTCAGTTGTGCATTCCAAAATTTAAGTTTCCACTAGTTAAACATACATATAAAATTTTCTGTCCTTTATAGCAGCAGAAATCACAGAAACATGAATCAAACATAAACTGCTATAAATTCTTCTTTTCCCAGTTCTATATGTAGCCAGAAATAGTAGTCAGAAGGTTGCATATTAAGGACTTAAACTGTCATGTTTGGTTTTCTCATTAACTATTTCAGTGTGGCTTATTTAATCAAAATGTTTAACATTGTATCACACAAAATCAAATTGATACATGTTTTCCCATATACCAGAAGACAGAACTATGGCTTCCACAAGCAAGATAATTATGTACAATTATTGTAAATAGCTGTGACATATTACAGTAAAAAAATAGAACCTTTTGAGATCAGTATAGGTGAAGATTACTCATTTGAAATAGTCATGTTATTTGTTTTCTTATTATTCTTTAACTTTTATTAAAATGGGTTTCCCAATTTGCCAGCTGTGAGTTCCACAGTATGTACAAGCCATGCTGATAGGTAATTAAAAAAACTTGTGCTATCATTGAGTTTTTCAATTTACTTCAAACATTTATTACTACTCTTGACATGCTGATTTCTAATTTTTGTAAATTGTTTATGTAAGTAAAGTTTTAGAGGAAGAAAAACACAGGAATCTGCAGTGCAATTTTAATCACTGAAAAGTACATATGTAAAAGGGACTACAGTTATAAAAATTTCTTGACACAGGATAGCTATGAGAATCCTTAATTTTAAAGTGGCACTAGATATGAATCACTCTTAAAACTGTAATCTTCACTGCTTTGTAGATAATCAAATGACAAGTATATCATAAAACTTTACAAGAATAAAGCAAACAATCACAGACCTGAAAGGATTAACCTCTTATTTCACTATACCAACAACCCCAAAGAGATGTCGTTGAATTTATAGAGAAAATAATATTTAGATATATAAATTAAATAGTAGTTAGAGTGTCATTGAAATAATCAGTTATTTGTTCTATTTATGTAGTTCTTAGAGTTCACCAAAATAAGAATTCTAATGTTTTTAATTTAACTTCTTTTTCATTTAAAGCAGCAGATACTCAGAACTGCCCATGTCAGCACTTCAACAGATGGCAATATAAATGAACTCCACATTACAGTAAAATGTTGTAACAATCTACAATCTCGAAAAAAACATCTTCAGCCAAATCCTTATGTTGTCTACAAGTTCTTTGATTTTGCAGACCATGATACTCCCATCATTCCTAGCAGCAACAACCCACAAATAGATGACCATATGTGTTTCCAAGTGCCAATGAATGCAGATTTAGACCGATACCTAAAATCAGAATCTTTAACCTTTTATGTATTTGATGATGGTGAAACGGAAGAAAGTGCTTATGTAGGGAAAGCCAGTGTGCCTCTTATTTCTTTAGCACATGACCGATCTATCTCAGGTAAGAATTAGACCTCTTTAAACTAAAGTTCCTGTTTCATATCTCTTTAAATCTCTTCAAGAATCAAGCTAGAGAAGGGCTTTTCAGGGGGATCTGGGCAGGCTGAATGGATGGGCCAAAGCCAACTATATGAGGTTCAACAAGGTTCAGTGCTGGGTCCTGCACTTGGGTCACAACAACCCCCTGCAACACTGCAGACTGGGGGAAGAGTGTCTGGAAACCTGCCCAGCGCTACAAGAAAGACATTGAGGTGCTGGAGCATGTCCAAAGAAGGGCAACAAAGCTGGTGAATGGTCTGGAGAACAAGTCCTGTGAGGAGCCGCTGAAAGAACTGGAGTTTTCTCTATTTTTGTTCAGCCTGGAGAAAAAGGAGGCTTAGGGGAGACCTTACTGCTCCCTGCAGCTATCTGAAAGGAGGTTGTAGGGATGCATGTGTCCATCTCTTCTCCCAAGTAACAAGTGATAGGATGAGAGGAAACAGCCATGGGTTGCACCAGAGCAGGTTTAGATTGGATATTAGGAAAAACTTCTTCACCAGAAGGATCATCAAGCACTGGAACAGGCTGCCCAGGGAAGTGGTTGAGCCACTATCCCTAGAGGTATTTAAAAGACGTGTAGATGTGGTGCTCAGGGCCATGGCAGTGCTGGGTTAACAGTTGGACTCGATCTTAAAGGTTTTTCCTACCTAAACAATTCTATGATTCTAGAATCCCATATCGTTCGTCTACTGTTCTTGTCTGACAGAATTTTAAACTCCAATGAAATCCTAGAAAGAAATTCTGCATCGCAGTGTTACTTAAGTCATAGCTAGTGAAAAGTCTGTGTTAGAGTTTTAAAACTGATGAATGATTTTTTTAATATAAACATCAAACTTCAAACATTAGAGAAAGAAAAGAGTAAGGGAGAGAAAAAGTTTCAAATATCTCTTTACTAAGACAGTACTAACAGAATGTTCCAGCATTGTTTTATTTTAACTCAAATTTTAAAGTGATGTTTTTGTGATTATCCGTCACTCCGCTGAATCTGAACAGCATGCCTGTACCTTAACAGGGTGGATTGTAGTAGTAGAATTTCTTCACCTCATGACATTTTCTGAGATTTAAGAGAAAGAGGTAAATCTTTTCTTTAAAATCCACAACTAAAAAAAAAAATAGAGGAACCTCGTGTCCAAATGTTAATGTATCATGGTCATATCAAGGATGAAAAGTCTTTTAAGTTCTTTTTAGTTCTCTATACTGGCCCAGGTATGGAATATTTATGATTTGATAAATAATTATGATTGAAATGATGTGTCACTCCAGCACTAACTAAATTTAATTGCTAATCAATTATTGATGTTTTCTTCTTTTGTTAGCATTTTAGTAATCTATTTGCATCTGTCTTTTACCACTGCTTTTTGCTTTGAGTAGCCCACTAAATTTACCAGTTATTTATCGCACTACTATATTATGAATATCTATCATTATTACGTAGAAAGTCCCTGTTAGTCTTAACATCAGGTGGGAAGGAGTGGCTGAAACCTGGCTTTCAAAATGTACTGCTTTCATAACTGACAAGATACCTGTGGAACAAAAATAGTAGATGTCTTGAAATAACTCTTGAGAAAACCCAAGTGTTTATCTCTGGTTCAGCAGTAACCTGGAAATATTTGGTATCTTCTTTTACTGGTCCTTTTTTATGTTCTAATGATAAAAAAATGTTTTCTGGTATATACATACTTTCTTCCACCTCCTTTTCTTTTGGTGTTGCTGCTACTTTTTTCAGGACTGATATGCTAATTTAAAACATAGTTTCTTTCTTTGCATGGCTTCATAGTTTTTTACATTAGTTTACTTTTTTGGTTTTGGCTAATATACACTTAATATAGAAAATTTACATGAGAAATCAGCCTCTTTGGGGGAAAAAAGCAGATCAAGAGCTAAACTTGGAATCTTAGAATCATTACTAACTGGAACTCCTGGTATGATCTAGTTCAACCTTCTGACCCAGTTTAGAGCAAGTTGTTCAGGACTTTGCCAAGTTAAATTTTTAATATCTCAAAGGACAAATATCTAGTACCTGTCTGGTAAACCTGTTCCAGTGTGTATCATCCTCATAATAAAAACTTTCTCATTACAGAGGTGGGATTTCCCATGTTCCAACTTGTGTCTGTTGGTTGTCCTGTTGTGTACCTGTGGTTCTGTCTCCTGCATCCTCCTGTTCAGTGGCAGTAAGATCACCTCTGAGCCTCCTCTTCTGAAGCTTGAACAAATCACTTCTTTCAGCCTCTTCTATTGTCATGTGCTCCTGTGCCCTGAAGCTCTTTGTACCTCTCCATTGGACCTGCTCCAGAATGTCAATGTCTGTCTTGTGCTGGAGAAGCCAGAACTGGACACAGTATTCCAGATGCCATTTGATGGTATTTAAATAGAGAAAATATGAAACTTTCCCTGAACCTGCTTGACTTCATTCTTGCTAATACAAGCCAGGGTGCAGTTGGCATTCTTTGCTGCAAAGACACAGCTTGGCTGGCTGATACTATTTTTGTCAAACAGGACCAGCACTTTTCCTGCAAGGCTGCTTGTGGCCAGTCAACCCCCAGCTGGTACTGCTGGTTGGGGCTATTCCTGGGCCAATGCAGGACCTTGCATTTGCTTTCACTGAACTTCAAGAGGTTTCAGTCAGCCCATTTTCCTACTGTGGGAATAGCAGCCCTGCCTTCAGTGTATCAACTGCTGCCTACAAGTTGGTATCAGTTACAAATTACTATGGCGTTTATAATATAAAAGCTGCTTAATCATTATTTCATCATCAACTATAAGACAATCATGAAAATGTTAAAAAATTATTCTATAATTATCCCATATAAATGGACAATAGGAGAAAATTTGCAAGTGAATTTAGGGTGTTTCTTCTTCAGTAAAGTTTTAGCAACTAACACATTTTTAATACCCTTACGTTGTCTTCCACAAAAGTTAATATTAGTAAAAGATGGAAATGTTTTAGTTAGATCTTTTGAAAGATGTCAGTAAGAATTAGTTATCTGGTACTGAATCATCTGAAAAACCTACAGAACATCTTGAACGAATACGGTAATCCAGTCCCTTCGAAATCCTGTATTGTTGAATGCCCGCGGTATTATATTTGGACCTACAGAACACAGTATTTTGACACAGTTTAGCTTCTAAAATGAAGACTATTAAGTTGCTTAATTCCTGAATCCCATTCAGTTTTGCATTGCATTTTCTTGAATATGTATAGAATAAGATAATTTAGACAAGATTTGCGTTATGCTTTCAGGTACTTTTGAACTAACAGATTCTGAAAGATGTGCTACTGGTACCATCACAGTTGAATTAAAATGGAAGTTTGTCTACATACCACTAAGTGGATCAACAGTGGCAGCAGACTTAGTGAATTACATTCAAAATGAGGAATCAGTGGCAACTAAATTATTAGCAGAGGAAAAAACGCAGCCTCCAGCCCTGTCTCCTTTTACTTCATCAGTGACAGTAAGTAATTTAACAAACTCACAGAAGAGATGTAAAAGACCTATTACAGTAGGTCATTTAGTTATTCCCTGATAACCAGGATTTGTCCTTGCTGTAATATAATGCGTAGTACAAACACTTCATATAATTACCATCTTCAACTTCCTTTGGGAAGTGAAATCATTCTTGTGTCCAAAACTTTTAAGTCTATTATAATGGTAGATAACCAATTATTAAAAGGACAGTAGGTAAAGGGAGGAGAAATAACAAGCATTAAATGTTTTACCTGTAAATTTAGTGCTTATTACTTGTCTTTCAAATGTATATGTCCTACACAAAATGTAGTCACAAGCTTGTGCAACTTCAGGGCTACAGTTGAAATTTATGACAGTTATGAAATCAGATATTGTTTCTGTGGTTTCTTAGAAAATCAGAGAGAACTCTGTCAGTTGGAGTAGCTTTGGGACAAAAGAATTCTCAAGCAGCCAGACCCAAGCCATATGTATAGATACGTAGGTGTCTGCACTACACTCTTTGTTATTCTGGTGGCCGGACCATGGTGCTAAGATACCCAGTAGCTTCTTAAAAATTACTCATAAATTAAAAGTAGCATAGGGAATTTTCTGTGTGTATAAAAATCAGTGGAAATGGAGGATAAATTCATCAAAAGAGAAATCATGAACAGTAATGAACCACTTTTTCTTTATTATTTTTTGTCTTTTGTATTATAACATCACGACAGAAATTTTTCTGGACCATTTTGTTAATTTTGCAACTATTACCAGTCATCTGTTTCTGTGTTAAAGTTCTCCAAAGGGAGTGGCATGAGGAAAGGTGTCAAAGATACGGTAAGCCTACAGAACAAGAAAAGAAATCAAGCACTCCATAAACAATAATAAATCATCATTCTGCCACATATATGAGAGCACTGACTTCAGTCCCACAATTATTTCTCACCTGAAACTCACATTGCATTCCATAGCTGTTCTGTAGAGTTTTATACCTGGTTTTGGCTGACTTCTGAAAGGTGTCTCTGTCTGGGGGAGTTGCTTATTCAAACAACATCTACATCATCTTTCCTGTTTAGAATTGAATTTAGTGCAGTTAGGTTTGGCTTTGAGAAAAATTGACTGTAAACTAAGATGGTTAGAATATGGCAGTAAATGGTCTTTAACTATACTTGTTTTATTACAGAAACCAACCCCCAAACCAAGGCAGCGTGCTGCTCAGGCAGACAAGAAAGTATCTTTTCTGGATCTTAGAACAATAAAGATGGCAGTAAGTTTTAAGTGTTTTGCTCATGCATGTTGAAGCAAGAAAGGCTACTTATGTCTCAGTATGGACAATTTGTAGAACTAGTAATTGAGAACACTCAGTTATTTTAGCAGTACAAGACTGTGATGTCCCAGACAATGATAGCAATGATAGCACAACACTGCAGATAGGTGGGGGATACAATACAGATATTTGTGTGATTCCCTCGGAGTTGCTTTACAAGCTTCAACTTTAATAAATTTAGGGCAGATTCTAACAGTACCAGTGTCTCTGCAGGACTAACTGTCTCTGCAGTGTGTTTCTCAGCTAAATGAGTTATTAATTAAAGTGTCTTTGTACAGTGTACCACTTGCACAGACATAAATGACTCTACAGAAACCAGCTTGATCCAAACAGATCCTGAGTGTTGTGCTACACAGGCTGACAAGTTCAGAGTCACCTCTCTATCAACTGAGATTACACACACTGTGAAATCAATTACAATTCTGAACTTGGGATGCACCATCATGTGTGCATCCTTCCAGACTCTAGGGGAGTCTGCATGGAACTCAAATATATCTCCTGTATGGTGTAAACTTTCATATGATCTTAAATAATCTCCCTTCGGAGAACTCTTTTAATTAAATCCATTAAGTTCAGATAGATTCTTTAACAGCTAATATAAAAGGTTATGAGTATTAATTAATTTATTATTTCAACTAACTTATTAACTAATAAAAACTAGCTGTGATAATTTTTTTCCATTTGTAAATGCCTTGATTGGATTTATTTCTTTAAATGTTGACAACAGTTTTCAATTCACAGGTGGTTCTGCTATTTAGTTTATCATGACTCGAACTTTGTTTTGAGCCATACGGTATAGACTGGAAATAAGAAGTCAATGTCTTGTATTTATTAACTTTAAAAAATAAAATCATAGGTTAGTGAAGCCAAATCTTTGAGAGTTTAGATATGGAAAATTGAAATGTTAGCCATATACTTAGACACACACAACATATCTTCAGCTGTCCAAACAGTAACTTCTCAAAGTTCGACAGTTTTTCACAAACTAGAGTATTCTAAAGGAGAAAGCTACTTGGTCTCCATCAGAAATCTTCATTACTGGGTGGGAAGCCCCCCTAGATGTTTTAAAAATCCAAGCCTCATGGTCTGGTTCAAGATAAAAGTACTGTTAAAACTAAATAATGAAATACCTGGGGCTTCTCTGATGTCTAAATCTTGTGGTGAAATGGCAAGAGAGTGTCCATGCAAGATAATTAGAAGTTGATCAGATTAAAACTGCACAGGAACAGTCTGTTTCATTTTCCTGCTTGTTTTCTGAATAGCAGAGAATCTAGTTCTTGGATATTGATGTGACACATGCCAAAGCAAATAGTTATTTTCAGAAAAGAGGACTCTAAGAGATGGGACGAATGGTTTGATTTGCCTAAACCATTTGTAGGAATTGTCCAGCCTCATAGGTAGAAGCTGTAGCAGAGAACAGAAGCAGTAATGCTAATTCAGGGAAGCAAAGGAGAATGTAATTTCCAAATGTAATGTCCAAATGCTTCTCCACCAGTAAATTTATATCTACTTTTGTGTGTTGTCTACTATATGTTTAAGTCTTCCCCTTATTTTACCCATAACTTAGGACTCTGTTGTTGAAAATGACATGGAACCTGCACAGATGAAGGCTTCAAGAGCTCCAAGTGTTTCAAAGGTATGAAATTAATCAGGTTTTGTGGTTTTATATAATATATTGCATTTGAATTCCATATGTATGTTATTTCTTCAGAGCCATGCATCAAAAATCAAAATACAGGTAAAGTAAGATCTCAAAAACTTCTTGGAAATATGAAAAAAGTGATTCCTTGTGATGACAGTCTTTTTTTGGCCACTAGAAAGGGAGGAATATCTCTAATTATTTCCTTCTATATTTGGATGAAGTTTATTTCGTCTTCCCTCTAAAAATTGCCATTATAGAACAGGGGGAAAAAAAGAAGAAATGGGGTAGCTTTGGAACATTTCTAAATATGTAGCATTCCAAGGAGAAGAAAAGTATTAGATATTGTAATTTGTAATGGTCCAGTTGGTTGTGAAATTTGTTGTGGCAGATTGGCAGGCTACATTTTCTAATGGTGTAACACAACATTTAATCAGTGGCATTTATATTCCTTTCGCATTTTACTTTCAATCAGAGCCCCAGATGATCTTTTGAAGTTGTCTCCTTTTCACCACAGCCGGTGGGATTAGTCACGTAGAATAATCAAAAATTATTCTCTCTGAAAATTTTATCAACAAAATACAAACTCTGTCACTGTAGAAATGAAAAAGAACAAGCCAAACACTGTCTAAAACACAGTGGTTATGACAAATCATCTATGCCAAGGAGAAGTATAATAGACATAAAGTCAGTTTGCTATGACTTGAAAACTTCAAACATAAACTTTATTTATAGAATAAGGCCTTTAAGTATTTGTTAACATTGCTTTGCTTTGTGTGGCTCCAAATGTGTTAGAATAGAAATAACTTTCAGCTGTCCACAGAACACCTGGGTTTTCCAAAACTGGACCTGAAGAATTATCTTACGGATTTTGAGGGTAGGAGGTGAGGCACCAGTGTCTCTGTGGAAAATGCAGTCCTAGAGAAGAATTGTTGGATAATAAATTATGCATAGGTCTCCAGCAGATTTCCATGGAAGATGCCATGTCTGTAATGTTATATCCATTGATGAGGTATTATTCTGTGTAATTGTACTCAAAAGAGAAAAGAGGGATTAATATTGCTTCAAAGTTATCCACTGAAGATATTTTTACCTTAGATAAATTGTTTGTATTTTGTAGCAAAGCTGATGCTTTTTTATATTATTTCAGTTTGGTTTTGAAACAAAATATTGTATAATTCAAGTTATAAAACTGCTAACCGAGTAAGGTGGTGGTGGTTTGTTGGTTTTGCTTTTTTTAAACTGAGTCTTGAAGAACTGAAAGAACTGAAATATAAATGAATCTGGAAATCTAACAGGCTGTATATATGTTGACAGGTACCAAATGATTATAATAGTTATGTTTTCACAAATATACATTGTTAGGAAATTGTCTTTTCTACAGTATCAATTATTTGTTACTGCACTTGACAGCTTCTCATTGTTTCCTGCACTGCATAAGCAGTATAATTGTTTAAAGGCTGTGTATAATGAATGTGAGCCATAACTCTTCAAGTTTTGAATTTTAGTAACTTTGACTGTTCAAGGAATGTTATAAAGACTGCAAGTTTATCTGGTTTTATATAGCGTGTGGTGCATGAGGTTAAACAAGAAAGGCTAGCAGATGATAAGGTGAAGGAGATGGCTGAAGAAATTCAACAGGAAAAAGAAGACCTCTCACATCTGTCAGAGGGGCAGTTGGCCGACCAAAGCTCAGTTACCTCTGGAGATGAGACAGAAATAACTGAAGAATTGGAACCAGAAGGTATTCATTTTTCTGAATAAGTAACTGTATTTTCTTAATAAATCTCTGTCTCTTTCCATTTTCTTAAGCATTTCTTACAAGCAGTGGGAGCTGCCTCATTATGAGAAGCTTCATGACAGAAATGATATTCTGGTGTACTTTATAGCTGAAGCTGGGTGGTGGATATGGTGGTGTTATTTTCTTCCCAAATGGAAACTGTAGTGTAATTGCATGCAAAAATCTGGTATCTGACCTAGATTCATAAAATATTAAAGGAAACCTGGCTTCTATTTTAAATGTCTTTATATTCTCCCTTAGAACTATGCTGTTCTAAAGAGTATTTTAATGAATATGCTCCTTTTGTCTGCAGATAACAGCCAATGCTGATATTGGAAATCCTTTCAGACAGTGAGAGGGGTAGTATGTCTTATCACATCTGTGACATAAAGTTGTTAAAGGCAGATTTATTTAAAGATTATAGAAGCCAGGTCATCCTATTCCACCCCTAAGTTTAAATTGTTTATCATTGAAATAAACCAAGTCCACAATACCAAGTTTAAAGCAAAAGCACAGGCAGGATGCTAAAATTTTATGTTCAGTTGTTTGCAGCTTCTGCATAAGAATTCATTAGAAAAATTGGAAAAACGTGATGTTGAAGCTCTTGTTGTGTTTGTAAGTAATTTGCTTCAGAGAAAAAAAGACCTGAAATCTTTAAAAAATAATCCACTGGCATACAGAACTACTTTAAAAGAAAATCTTCTTTACATATGCATGGTGTTAAACATAGTCAGAGGAAATCCACAAATTCAGGCCGTATTCTTATATAAAGCTCACTGTTATTCATACTTCAGTTCATCACAGGGAGGGCTTATATCATTCCACTCACAAACTTTCATCTAGGAAATATTACTTTTTTTTAACAAATCAGAAAAAAATACAGTTTAGATGACTTGAAAGGTCATTGATTTGCCAGTGTTAATCTTCTGCAAGAAAGAGATTTACCTGGCACTTATACTTTATTTATTAGAAAAGCAAATATATTGCTATCAGGTTTCTCAGCAAGTCTCAGATGGACTACAAATACAGGGGGTCTTAATTACATGGATTTTATTTTTTTTCAGATCAAGATGATAGAAAAAAAGATGATGCCATTGAATCAATAACTGACAGCGATGACTGTATCGTTTCAAGTCCATTATCCAGGAATATTAAGGTGAGGTAGAGTATTTATGGCAATTATTTGGTAAGTTGTAAGAAAAATATTTTAAGCCTAATGTCCTCTAAGAGTAGCTTTGCTATATCTAAGGTCAGATTCTAAGGCATTTTCAATTAATGTATGTTTTCCTGTTTCCAGCTCAAATAAACACCTTTCCACAGGGGGGAAAAAAAAAAAAAGTTATCTGACTATATCGTGCATGTGATTTATAGGTGTTTTTCTAATGGGGAAATTTGTTATCATTTTTTTCTCTTAATGTCATACACACTTAGAAGTAGACATTTCTAATTAGTTCCAATCTGAATTCACATTCTAGACCTGCAGAAAATCTTCCTAATCAAAGATAACTATTGTAATGTGAATGTCTAATGAACTTAGGCGTGTTGATCAGCTCTACCTGTTGCCTTTATGGGGGAAAATGTGCCTTTCTGCTTCTTCCAGTGCGTTCTGAGGAAGGGGAGGATAATAACACTTGTCAAGGCCTGTAGTAAACCTACAGTGCTTAGCTACCCACTGTGTTTCATCCCAGTCTGTTGATTTTATTGAATATTGTTGAAATTGCAATTATGTAATCTTGACGTAAGTTAATAACATGCAAACCTTGCATTACTTTTCTAGTTCATCCACATAGATATCTTTTTCTGTTCCTGACTTCCAAACAGTTTTAGAACTGAGCATCAGTTTCCAAGAAAGTTTGTACATGTACAGTACCAAATCACTTCAGTGTACTTCTTTTTCTGTTGTTATTTGTGGACGTGTATGGTAATGATATTCTCTTGGATCATTCTTAAAACCAGCAATTAATGAGCATAAAGTCATAGACACAAAATAACACTGCATAATGCAAATTTGGAAACTTTGATTTGAACAGTAGTTCTCTGAAAAAATAAGAACATTTCACACTTTTAGATCTAACATTGACTGAACAATCTTAAACAATATAAAATTAGCACTTAAAATTGATTATAATACTTCTAACAGTAGTTCTTTGGTTTGTCTTAGCCTTCTTTTCAAGGACCAGAGATGTACCTTTATATCCTTTCAGTCTTAACTTTTTAAAATGTTCTGCAATGTGATAAGCTAGAAGTAGTTTGATGGGGGGGAGTTATCCTTTTTTCAAGGCTGTGTGGCATCTTACAAATAACTAGCAACAAGAAGCAATGCTTCGAATAAGAAATATTTCTCTTTTTTAAAAAAAAAAAAATGTAGAAGGGATTTAGGAATACTCTCACATATATATGCTGCAGAAAGATATAGAAGGTTCTTTTAAAGACAGAACTGCATTGCTTATATGTAAATGTTAAAAAATTGTTTTGCCTGTAATTTTGAGGACTAAAATGACTGCTACTCATCACCAGGAAGTCAAACTATAATACAGTTGATCTATACGTTTCTAGTCATCCTGTGTTTTATTTTATCAAATTTATTTAAGAACATGTCTGAGAGGATTTTAAGTATAGATTCATTTCAGGTTCATTAATTTCTAACTCTATCTATTGATCTGTTCCTCTGGTAACAAAGTGTATGTTCAAGAAGGGTAGATAACAAAAGCTATAAAGTATTAAGGTAACTTGTTTGATACAACTGGATTTTAAAATAAGCAACGGTATATTTGAAATCTTGGGTTAATTATAGAATACATCATGTGAAAACTGTGAATTTGTATTTTTTTTGAGATTAAAAATCACTGCCTTTTATCTTTTGAGATAAATATCCTGCTGGTAGTCAAACACTGTAAATAAGACTTGTGATTTTTAGAGATCGTTATGCTAATTATCCTATAAATCTGAGTTGTATGCCAAACTGTTTAAGCCATTTAAGATCATACTGTTTCTTTTTTGCATGTTGCAAATTAGACAGTTCATGGTTATTTCTTAGATATGTTGATCATAAAGGGTATCTAACAGATTTTTCCAGTACTTAGCTGTACCACTTGCTTCTTTCTCTTTTCTTCTTGTCTATGATGTATAATTAATCATAGATTACTTCATTTTGTTTCATTTCATTTACAACATTTATGAGCTTCACTTTGTCGGTATGAAATGCTTGTCCCCTTCTTTCCTTTCCAAAGTGGCGTAATTAGTGTTAGCATCTTTTTTAACAGGCTACATAAAGTTTAGTGGCTGGATTAAATCAAGTCATTAACATAATGTGCTATACAATTTGCCCCTATCTCTTTTCGTTTCCAGTACATCAAAGTGCCACAGAGTGCCAGTGTAATTGGGCCTTGCTAGCTTGTCAGGTTCAGTCAGGCTGATGGCTGCTTCTTTTACTAAAAAGCTTCCAGGCATGATAATTAATAGAGAAAAGAAGTCTGAGAAATGTAAAAGTTTGGACAGTTCTCTATGAATATTTCATACATTTGAATAATCAGAAGTTAACATTATCAATTTGATGTATAATACATTGATTAAAAGCCTTGTTTCAGATCCTCAAAATAGACATCAAAACTGGGAATTTGCATTTTCTTTGGCATGGTCTTTATATTTTAAAAAAATACATTTCAAAAAATCTTTTCCATCCCCTACTCCCTTTCACCCTCATGTCTACACTTTATCCTTATAGCACATAATATAGCGTTCAATTATCACAATAAAATTTACTGCTGTCAGCCTCCAAGTTGTCTTAAAATGTGCCCATAAGGCAATTACTGGCACTGGCAAAAACAATTTATTTGATGGTGGTCCTGTTTTTTTCTATACCCCTCTCTTTTTGTTGCAGATGCTGTGAGTACATTATAATATAATATTATTATAGTATAGTATATTATAAATGCTAATAGCAGTTTATTAAAACCTGTCATTATCAGTTCCTGTAAATTAAGATCGCAGAGTCTAATTAATTTTGACATGAAAGTCTCTCTTAAAACACCGCTAAAAAGCAATATCAATTCCCTGTGATTCTGCTGGTCAATAAAACATGTTTATATATAGGTGGGAAGATGTAAATCATAAAGCTTATGTATAGCAAAGCAATAAATACTTTAACTTTTATTATGTCTTTTTTTGTACTTGGAATTACTGAAATAGTGCTCTTCCTCCTATGACATATTCGCATTCATTGAAAAATGAGAAAATCATTTGGACATTGTATTGCAATGTTAAATTCTGGCTGATTTGATTTCTCTTTGCATCTGTTTTCTGCAGGACTTGAGTACCTTTGGGTACTCAAGGGAGTACCCTTGAGTACTTCAGGGAGATTTCAGAGTGCTCAATGCTTTTCTTAAACTAGCTTGTTCTATGAATATCTAATCTGAATTTAGAAAACTAAAATTTTAGGTTTTTAATATTATCCTGTGTTGCTGAGTTGCTGAGTTGGCCTGACTGAGTTGTGCCAGAAGTACTAATCCTTTGTATTCTCTTAGTCTTGCCTGACTCTAACCTTAGCTCCTTTGTGGTTTTCTTCTATAAGAAATTGGGGAAGTGCTGCACCAGCATATTTAATGAAACAAGATTCTTGAAACAGAACCATCTTATCGGAGTAAGATAAAAGTAACTTATTAAAGCTTTTAGAGTCAGTATTTTGAAAGATTACTGATGGATCTAAGATTGTAAAGAAGCATTTGCCATTCATCATCTTTAAGGTGATTGTTTACTGTTGTGGTCACTACTAGACAGAAACTGAAGCAAAAGAGTGAAAATTTGAAGAATCCAGGAAAGACTTAACTTGTCTTTTGCCACTGATAAAGTGTGAGATGGCAGCAGTTTGAAAAAGTATCAACAGGAGCCATTTTTAACCTATCTGTTAATATATTTTTTGTTATGAATATGAATGCTTCTCAGTTGCTTACTCTGATATATTTATCAGAGCTCATTGACATGGAAGTAACATGGTGACTTAACAAGTATAAAGGAGTATTTTTCTAACTGGATGTCTAAAAAGCGAAGGATGGGATTTGAAACTAAATTTGAGCTTTGATTAGCTGCGATATATGTTGTCAAGCATAATGTTTTTCACACTGTGGGTAATATGAGAAAGAATCAAATTCCATTCATTTTTGCCTGTCTGTATTACCCTCAAACAATAATATAAATGTGGGGGAGAACACATATCAAATATTAAATACTAAAGTTCTAAATAGAAAGAACAGGTGTATTTCAACTGTGTAATTTGATTTTTTTTTTTTGATACAGATGCACTCTTAACAAATGAAAATGCCATACTGATACTTATGCATTCTTCCCATAGTAAAGGGTTTGTTTTTTTCTAAAAGGATTAACTTTCAAATAGAGTTTTTTAAAATTTTATTTTTGTAAATCAGACAAGAAGTCTTATGATCTACATATAGAAAAATACATGCATAGATATATACAAAAGCAGAAATCCTATTATATTTGTCCTTCTTCCGTTTTTTATGTAATACAGCACTTTCAGTCTTATTTCTGTATCTTAAAATATTTATGTGTATTAGCATACTAAAAATGTTCAGCGTAAGACCTCTTTTTATCGATAAATTATTTTTATGCTTATTTATTTAAGGGTCATACTTATGTTGAAAGGCAATTTAAAGTTTACAGAGCATTTGATTTACTTATGTGACTAGTTAGTACTGATGTAGCTAACTGACTTTGAGATTTGATAAAGTTGGTATTTGTTTTTTATTTTATCTAGTGGTATAATCAATGGTGAGTCTTTAAACACAAAATAAATTAATACTCCTCTTTGAGACAGTCTGCAGTAGAGAGGGGTGTAGCTTAGTTCAGGACTATAACAGTATTGCTTATGTAGGCTTCCCAACTTCTTGGGGAAAAAATAAAAGTCAGAGTTGAGGAAGTTTGTATTTCACCAGTCAAATAGCTCCAGATATATCTGCTTTTTTTGTATCTATCTATCCCTAGAAACAGTTTATCTTTAAAAGCTCTTAGTTGAGGCAGTGCCACAGGCAACTTGCAAAGCCAAATCTTTAAAAACAGTTCAACTTCAGGAGAAACACTAAACTTTATGTTTATTCTTCAGAAAGCTTGGGGAAGGCAAGCCCTTTGAAGGGAAGAAAGTATATTATTCAAGTGATTAAAAGTTGTATTATAAGCAAAGGGTAAATGTGACTCCTCAGATGTATAGTTGAGTCTGTGAGAAAGGTTCACATCCCTCAAGATTCAGTATTTTCTAAAATGCTTGGTGTTTTATACTGAGTCAGAAAATGTCTTTTCTAAAAAAAAAAATAAAAATCATTGCATTGATGGATATGTTACAGATTTGCATAGTAGAGGCAATATCTATTCATTGAATTGTCTCAGGCTGCAGCAAGTAGTTCATGCCTATTGAAATTATTAAAGATTAATTCATGCTCTGAAAATGGTGATTTTGGACTTTTCAGTAGATAAAATGGCACCAACCAAGGACATACTCATTGTCACTGTTATGGTTTGAGCTCAGAGGGCAACTGAGCACCATGCAACCGCTTACTCCCCCCTTCCCCCTCCCAGCACTGAGAAGGGGAAAATAAGCAAAGGTGCTGCTCACTCCATGTTTCCCCCCAGTGCTGAGAAAGAGGGAAGCAAAAGACCCAGAAACTTGAGCTAAGGACAAGAAGGGATGATCTGATACTTTAAGGCACAGGCAAAAGATAGACTCGCTAAGATAGGCCTGGGAAGAAAAAAGGAACATAAATTGAATACAGACATTAACAACAACAACGTATAACAGACAGAATAAGACCGTAAGCAGCATTACCACATCCTGAAAACACCTTCCCCCACCCTCCCTTCTTCCCGGGCCCAGCTTTGCTCCCCATTTCTCTATCTCCTTTCTCCCAGCAGCGCAGGGGCAGGGAACGGGGGCCGTGGTCAGTCCTGCTGCTTCCTTCCCCTTGCGGTGGGGAGGAACTTCTGGCACTCCTGCCCCGTTCCAGCACAGTCCCCCTCTCACAGCAGTCAGCCCTCCACACACCAACGCCGACATGAGTCACCCCACGGGTGTGTGGGTCACCCCCGCGTGTTGCAATCCTCCCAGTGCCGAACTACAACAGCGGGGCCTTCTTCCCATGGGGTCCTGGCCTCCTTCGGACGAGTCACTGGGGTCGGTGTGGGGCTCTCCACAGCCACAAATCGGTACCTGCTCCACTGTAGCCCCCATGGGTGGGGGCGGCCCTGCTGTCTCGCCATGGGATACAGGGGAGTCTCTGCTCTGGCCCACCTCCCCCCTCTCCTCCGTTCTTCCCCTAACCCTGGTGTTCACACAGAAGTTCTCCTTGCAACCCCTCCTCACAGCTCCCACCACTCCTCCCAGGTTCCCCTTCTTAAATACGTTATTGCAGAGGTGCAGCTAATTGGCCCGACCTTGGTGCAAAGGTAGGTCCGGCTTGGAGCTGAGGGACCTTTGCAAAGCTTTTTACAGGAGGCCACTGCTGTACTAACCAAAAAACCCCTACCACTCACCCAAACAAGTTTTTTGTTCAGTGTGTTTTGTTCAGAGTTGAAGAGATTGCCTAGAACATTATTATGGTGCTAACCTTGTGTCATTGCATTCTCCTCCTATGACATGGCAAAAACAATGACGCTGGGGGAAGATTATATGTGCCCTCACCTCCTTTACAGTAAATTTGATTCCAAAAGAGCTACTGAACAAGGAGAGATTTCTCTGCATACGCTTTTGTAAGTCCTATCCGTTTGGAGAAGGAACAGGGAGCATTCCCGTATCCCTCTGTTCCCACATCTACACCATTGTGGGGAAAATCTACAAATAAAAGATGTTGTTTATTACATGAAGAGTCACTGCATACAGTTAAAGACTATAATTTATTTTTAATATGTGTATTTATGTGTATATGTAAGATGTTGACCTGTTAATCATTATTACTTAATGAGTGATGTCTGTGTCTGAACAGTTACATTAGGTTGAGATTCCTACAATAGCATTCCTTTGCAGTTTTCTTCCAACGTTAATAAGATGATCACAGGAATTTGGCACTTGATAGAGGAAGAAGATAATTTCTCATTCTATCAGTGTATTTGTCAGTCAAGTAATATTGATAGTGATCAACATATTGATAGCAAATGTATAATTGTGATTATTGAACAATATAGTTTATCTGATGGGCTCTCTGCCAGAAATAGAAGCTAACAAGTAAGTAGACTGTGGAAATAAATACATAAAATATTAAGGAGTAAATTATACATATTTTTGAGCATTGGTAAAGATAACATTCAAGTTGATTTTAAGGTTAAAAAGTTTCATTTATTTTGAGTTTTTCAAGGGCAATATATTAGTAAAACTGTGGATGTAAAAAATAGGAACATTGTTTACATCGTTCCTATAAGCAAGGCATTTTCAATGCTGCTGTTCTGTGCAGAAAGCACAATTTTTTTTTTTTTTTTGTAAAACACTTAATTCGGTGGGATGCTATTGTGGACCTTTTGAGTCAATTGAAATTTCATTATTCACCTCCATATCTTAGCATTTTATTGTCACCAAAAAGGAAACTGAAATACAGAATTACGGATTCTTGAAGATGGAAGTCAATAATTTTATGGAATTTAAAAAATTTTTTTTAATCTCAGAAATCAGAAAGATGAGAAAAGTTATTTTGAGACTTCAAATTCTGATGTAATGTCCAATGCATTTAGTGCTTAACCTAATTCTAAAGCTTGTTAAAGGAGTTCAGTGATTCTTCCAAATCTCTGGGTAGTGTTAATTACAAAGAGTCAATATTAAATTGTAAAGAAAGGATATTGACATAGACTGAGTATCTTACCCATGTGGTTTTTTTCCTCACTTTCCATAAAAACACTGAACTGGTTTCTCAGAGATAATTTTTAAAAGCTTTTAGTGTTATTTATTTAAATACTTGTTTCCAGCCTCTCTGTTAGAGGAAATTTCATATTATATTTTGGTTTAACTACTAAATTTAAAGACTAATTTTATTCCCATCAAAGTAGAATGATTTGGGGGAAGTAATTCATCATGGCAAACTATCCATTTTTCATTTGAATAACGTCTAATAAATGAGACCAAGGCTTAAAAAAAAAAACAACTTAGGAAAATGTTTAATAACATACTTCAGTCTGCATCATAGAAATATAAATGGCTGTTTAAAAATTAATTCCTATCATATATTGGATGCTACATATATATTTTCAGCATGGCTACATAATAGAAGCGGTTTTGTACTGGTAGTGAAATATGACATGCTAACTATGCTGTTCTTAAGTAGTTCTGTATTTTTTATTTGTAAATATCCTTTTTTTTAAATCATCTTTTGTTCTCCTTTGTATATACTGTACTCATGTTTAATATTAATAAAACCAGGCCTTAAAATATTCTTGACTGTTAAGTTCTAAAGTAATTTTTTTTTTTTCTTGCAATTTTCTAATTGTATGAATCAGTTATTTACTTCCTTGTAAGACAGAAAGAAGAAGACCTGGATTTACCCTGCTGTCCTTGAAAAACTATAATAGTCTTTGCCTACAGTATGCAATTACAACTGTTAAATATGTCAAACAAATTTTAAGATATGTAAAAGGAATACTTTATAATACAGGATATTGTATTTGGACCCGATTCATAAACTACTGTCTGTGTACAAACTAGTTTGACATAGCTGCTAAATACTTTGGGGTGAACAAAACCACTCAGCATATCACTTTGAATACAGATGCTAATACATCTGTTCAATGCAAGAAGAAAAGAGTTGTTTCTGAAGTAAAATTAGACAATAGAGCCAATTTCATTTTTTATGCATGTGAATGTAGAGTGCTTGAGGTTATTAGTTGAAACTGAGTAACCTTTCCAGGCTTTCATCTCTTTCTTTTCAAATTTGAATATGAAAAGCATATTCAAGTCAAAGACCATCACTTTAATGACATTTGGCAGTCATTTGATTTATTAGATTTTAGAAAAAAAAATTTCCTTTAAATATTTCATCATTCTATGCTAATCCCAGTAATATTGCCAGCTGAAGCCATGTACCTGTATTAGTGGAGACAGAATGGTGTGGAATTTTCTCTGTCATCCTAGTAAAATTTCCATGAATCTACTGAATAATAAAACAACCTTATTGAAATATTCAGATTTGGGTTTTTAGTTAAAGTGTCTTAGGATACATAATAAAAGAAAATGTCTTTTGAAAGGAGGGGGTAAAATTACTTCATCAAATATTGAAAGGGTTTGACGGCAAGGGAAATTGTTCTATATAATGGAAATTTTTACAATAGGATACACCTGCTTTTCAGTTCGATTAATTATATAATTTGCTTGAAAAAAATATAAGCTATCTCCATAATAAATTAGAATATTGACTTGTAGTTCTAACACTGAATCTAGAAAGCTAATCTTATTAGTATCATTTATTACTTAGTGATTTAAGTTTACAATCAAAAATTGTAGAAATATTTCATATAGGTGAAATATTTTTTAAAAAGTTATGAACTTGAAAAGAAAGGAAAGAAGTAAAGATTTTTTTACAGTGCTGAACTCCAGCGTGTTCTGTTTGCTCTTTGAATGCTCACCTATGTAGTCCAATTTTGAAACCATAGTGGCTTTTCTTTCTTTGAATTACAGAGTTACCATGGGAAATATTTGTGATTCTTTCTGTGGAGTCTGACATTCCTACTTAAATACATAAACCTTATTAAAATTTATCTGTACACAAATAATACAGTGCCAAACAATACGAAACAATTTCATATAGCAACAGAAAAATGTACTTTTAGTTAGAGATAATAATAGGCTCTGGTGAAGAGCAATTGGGATATTACTTTTATTATCAGATTGTTAATTTTAATTTTTAAATGTAGATTTCATTTAACTAGAAAAGGTCAGTATACAAAGTTGAATTCCATATAAATACATTGTTTTACATGCCTAACTACTTTGTGACTTGATGGATTTTTACTGAACTACTTGTAGTAGAGTCTGCAGTAGGCACTGAGTAACAATTCTCTTTCATTTGGAAAGCTTTGGTACCTAATATTACAGAGACTATTTCAAGCAGCTATAGGATCAAGATACAAATCACTTTGCTGTGTAGCTAAAAATAATGGCAACTGAAATTTGAGGTTCAGATATGATTTGTACATGAAGATAACCTTAACCTAATCTTCTCCAGCAGAGTACGACTATTGCAAAAATATTTTTAACACTGAATGTAAATCAGTATCTGTTGCATCAGTCTTCTCACCTAGAGACCCTGGGGCTTTAGAATCTCATTATGTCTATGTCAAAATCAATCAATCAGTGTTAATCATACAAAATAGCCAATGATTTACATGTATGTTTGTTTTGTGAAACACTTCAAGAAACACAAAATAATTTGTATTATGTGTTTGCTTTGTATTTAAATAGGCAACTGAAAAAATCCGTATTGAAATTATATCACTTGGTCTTACTGAGTCACCAATTGCATCAGATGAAACAATAGAGCAGCTGTTTGTAGAATGGAGATTATACAATTTTCTTACAGAGGAGACCCCACTGTCACTTCCAAAACCAACAAGTGGTCAGAGGATTCACTATAACTATAGCAGTGGTAAGTATGATCTATTCCTGATCAGGCTTGTTTCTTCTATTAAATTCTCACTTATGAAAATATCTGCTAATAAAGCCTTCTTCCTCTACATATTATGGTTGCATTTATCTGTGTACTGATTGTCTATTTCCCAAGTTTGGGGGAAATATTAGAGGTGGGTTTTAAGAAATGAGGTACAGATGCAATTATCAAGTAGGAAATTAATTATTGAAGTAGGCTTGTGCATGAAATAGTAACATTATAATATATTTAAATATGCTGCTAGCACATAGATTTTAAAATTAGGCTATATGTAACTAAAATTTATGTATTCCTTTAAAAAGAACACGATGAACTGATTTTTCTGTCAGTACATGATGATACAGGAAGAGAAAAACATTCCATGTAACCACGTACAACTAAAATACAGTTAGAAAGAGAAGATATGTAATTGTATTCGATCATCACTTGGGAATACTCAGTGTTTCTTGAATAAGAACTTTTTGAAATAGGAAATTATTCAGCCATATTTAATACTAATACATTGCTATTTACTTCATAATACTTAATCCTGCATGTTCCATATGCTCTTCTCTAATAAATGAACATTTGAAAATACTTGATGTCAATACACAATGTTATGTACACTAATAGCATACACAGATCTATTGTAATAATTGATAATTCTCTTGTTACTTTCCCGGCTATTCCATAGTATTTCAGTTATTCCTTAACTTTTTTTGTCCTGTTAAAGTCTTATTTCATTTAAGATTCAGCCTGAGTCCTTTATGTTGTCTTGGACTTTAAGCATTGCATTTTTAGCTGAGAGTACTGTGGAGCAGGTGAATCAGTTTGTTATTTGCGACACACCATTAATCCAGGCATTCAAATTAAGCATTCTTTTAAAAATAATTTTGTAATAGTGGCTATGAAAAAGTGGTGTCACAGTCAGATCTTTAAAATTGCTACCATCTAGAAACCTGATTTTAGAAGATTTGCCAAAGAATTTACTCACATCCTCCTAATAAACTATTGGATTACCCCATAGTTGAAGACTGAAATCCCTCGTAGATGTCACATCAACCATCACTATAGTGGTACTGCCCATTTGAGAGAGAATATAGAGGACAGGACAGGGCACAATGTGTTAACTTCTGTGACTCTGAGAAAGTCAGTAATCTTTGTAAGGCTTTAGGGGGG
>NW_020799113.1:14921097-14980020 GCF_003259725.1 Athene cunicularia | reverse complement strand
ATTCCAAACTGGAATAACTCCCAGACCTGAAAGCAGAACTGGGCCATCCAAACTAGAAAGTGAAAACTGCAGGTGATGTTGACACAGGTTTATCATGTTAAAACAAGAGGCAGCAAAAAAAGAGAGGGGTTAAAAACAAAAAGCAAAACAAACCAAAAAAGGGCCCACATGCACTGAGTGCATTTTCAGTATTTAGGTACCTGCTGCAGAACCCTGAGCAGTGTAAAGCTTGAAGTGCATCAATCCATTAGCAGTTTAATTTACTTATGCTCTAATAACCACAGAAATGAGCTATTATTTTTAATGAATGCAAGCATTACCTGCACTACCCAGATATAGAAATGATATCCGCCTTCCTCAAGTTTGTGTCTGTTTCAGACACTCTGCTTGGAAACAAATTTTTCTTATGGGCACTTGATCCTCTCAGTGCAACTAGCAACCAGTTATGCTACATAAAGCAAATGCTGCCCAAGAAACAGCTGTTAAAATCACATCTTCTGGATGCCCAAAATTTTGTGTATAATGAAAACCAGTCCCACTTTTCAGTGTTATACAGTGCCCATGGACTATAAATGATTTTTACCTCAATTTTTCCTGGAGACAATGCTATACATTCATATTAGGAGAGGTTTTTCATATTTACAGAAGTCTTTCACAATGCCTACTTTGAATCTTCAGCCTCAAACTCTGCCTGAAAACTATAGCATTAGAAATGGTAAATGTGGAAGAAAAAAGAATGCACCCCAGCTAGAGGGGTGCTTAAATTGGCAGAATAATAGGGAAGGGAAACAAGAGGAAGTAGAAGCTTGTGCAGTGCAGCTAGAAGGTGTCTGTGCCCTACATGCCTTATAGGAACTTAGGCACTGCTCAGAGTGTTTCTTCTGCTCGCAGAGCATGGACAAGCTAGTATGAAACCATATCTTGTGGGAAATGTAGACAGCAGGACTTTCTACACTTTAGCCCCATCATTGCAATAGAATCATGCTAGTTTTCTGGGCTCTTCACAGACTTTGAATAACCAATTTGAGTAGAAACTGGGGGGAAAAACAACAATCCACCACAAAAATTAGTAGTACTTCAAACTTTCATTCAAACAAATGAGATTTCTGGCATATACTAAATGTGGTATCAGATGAGGAAGAACTCTTTTTATGAGCTGAACAATATTCATCTTGCTAGCTGCTGTAAACACTTTTCCAAATGTTCTAGATAGGCAATCAAAATTGAAGTAAATTTTTTAAAACCTCATTGAAATAACACCGCAAGCCAATAAAAGCTATTTAATACTTCTCATTCATCTTCCTTCTTGAATTCTTACTGCTTTGAACATAAGAAGCATTCAGAAGGTATAAAAATTCTTACACAATATTCTGATTCCTGTGTATAGTGGGTATGGTCTAAGCATATTAGTTTTTTAAGTATTGACTCTGCAAAGTTAAACTAGCAAAATGCAGCAAAGCTGTGACAAATACAGAATGAAATTTCAGACTCTTAAGACAGTTATGAAACTTAACTATATTTCAAGCTGTGATATTTGAAAATAGTATCATGATTTGTAGAGACTGTAATCCATAAGGCTTTCCAGTGTAGTATTGCTGCATCATATTATTTCTGCTAGTCAAAACCTGGCTTCATGGCTTTGATTATTCTATTTGCTGCTTCAGTATCAAATATAGAACTGTTTAAAATACCCTAATTAATATCAAAAGATGGTTTTGGTCTAAATTGCTTCCGGACTGTATTCTGCAGCATAATACTAATATGGTTGTTATTTGCAGCGTTTTGCTTAGATAATTGGTCATCTAATTACTGCTCAAGATGAGCTTTGCATATAGAGGGAAAAAAGCCTAATGAATCTGGTTTTTGATAATGTCAGTTGGAAAGCCAGTAAGTTAATAGTAATGAAATCTGCATGTGTGTTTACTATAGCTTTACTGTATCTCTTATTCATGTCTAATTAGATTTGAATATGTTGAATATTTGAGGTAAATTGAATATTTTCTTTAATAAAAATGAGATTTGCATGGGTAGGAAGAAATTTACTTTGAGCTTAGAAGGAAACTAATAGTCCTCTAGATTTTTGCATGGAGAACACCAGGGTAAGTCCATAAGTAATCTAAAAATAAAAATTAATTCTTATAAATAAAACATTTCATATTTTTTATGACTGGAACAGTTTGACTGTTAAACACCTCTTAATTGATACAGAAGGGTCTATGAGATTTGTTGCTTAAAAAACATTTGAAGTTTTTCCATACCTTTGCACATCCTTCACTGTCATTGCTTGACATGTAAGATACCAGAAGATTAATGGAATCGTGTTGGAAAACAATATAGTAGAACTCCATTGATCTGGACATACAAAAATGTATTTCCCTTTTCACAAGTGGTTAGAGCGTTTAACTTGACATTAATTGTTTATTTTGACTATGACTTTTTGACTAGGAATGGTTAGAAGACCATTTTATTTCCTGCAAGTTGTTCTTGAAACAGAAACTTGAATGGGAGGTTTATACCCTCTAGGGTATAACTCTTGATTTGCCATGATGTTGTTTACATCTACTGATGACCATTCTGACTGAGGAGAGGGGCTGTTGTGTTCATTGGTGATAGAAAGAGAATATCCAAGAATGCTTCCAAACAGTACAGTCCCATAAATTCAAAGAATAGAACTTTCCAATTTGTCCTTATACCATGAGTCTGTCCTGTAATTTGGTAGAAAGGAAGGATTCTGATTTTTTTGATGGGGTTTGTTCTGGCATGGTTTGGTTTTGATGTCAGGGCGTGTTACAGATCATAGTAAGCAATGAATTCATATTTGAACTTTTTAATGCAGTGTTCTGGTTTCATCTGGAAACCATACCATACCAGGACATGCAGTTTAAAATTGTGTGCCAGAAATTATTTATTTCCAGTCATGTCACAATATATGCTTTTAAGTGAATGTAATGGCACTGTCAGAAAAATATAGGGAAATCTATTTCTCCAAACAAATAAAGCCCAGTTTCCCTCATATATAAATTTGTCAAATAAATTGATATTTGACTCTTAATTTCAGTAAAATAAATATTTTTCTTGTCAGGGCCACAATTATTTAAATTACAAAACTCAGGTTCATAAATGTTAACAAAAAACATTTATATTTTATTAAATATGAGGACTTAATTATGAAAATGCTGAGATGGCGAGAAAATTACTAGAAGGATTGGTAGATGGTCTGAAATGTGTCCTTATCACTGTATACAATGGTTTTAGAGAACAGACAGCAACAGTAGAGAAAAGTTTACAAATTTTTGCCAATATTTTATACAACATTTAATCAGAAAACTTTCTCTCTTGAGTGAACTGGTGGTTATTTGAACAACTTGAAGTACAAGTGTAAGTAGACCAAAGAAAGAGGAGGTGGGGAAAAGATGATGGGATTTATTTTTTTGTTAAAAAATACTTCTGAAGATCCGTATTCTAAAAGGTAGATTCCTCAGTATAACTCTAATGAAAATGTTAAGGCCTTGCATCAGAAAACATTGTTATACTTCCTTGTGTTTACTTCTTTTCTCCATTAAAGCTCATCACTGTGATGCAACTCTGCTTTATCACAGTAATTTCATTTTGTTAGAAAATGAACTCTGAAAAAAAAACAAAAAACGCTATAGCAGATCCAGCTATGTTAATGTTTGGAATTACAGTGATTTTTAACAAGGTCCCAGGGTCACTGTAATCTTCAGGTTTTAGGAAAAACTTTAAAAGTATCATTTTAGATGTAAGCTGTCACAAGTTAATTTGAATTATTTTTCAATTAATTGGATGGAAATACGAGATGTTCTGTGCCTTGGAGCAATGTTATAATTCTAAGTTCAGGCAGTGCTAAGGGGTGATATGAAAGCATGTTGTTCATCAGGATCTAAAAATACTTTTTCACTATGGTTAATCATTTTCCTCAGACCTGAATGGACTTCTTGTGATGAATTTTCCATTTAGTGAAATTAATTCGAACTCAAGGTTGATAAATAATTTCCATTTAAAATTGTTTAAATACAGAATTAGTAAACTTAGGAAATTCCATTTGGGATGCTTATGGGAAAGGGAAGAATCTGTTGATGTGGCAGCTCCTTTGAAGTTCTTTGGCCGTCCATCTGTCTCCCTGCTGCCTCCCCATCACTTCCTGTGGTGGCCTCAGGAGCACTTGGCCATGAGAGTAGCACATGTGGAAAGTCATCCACATGCCCAAGAGAATAGCAGATGTCAGTATCATCTTCTTTTAACCTGTCTAAGAAAGTAAGACTATTGTGGGTGGAAGCTAAGGATTCCAAGACAGAACACAATGCTCTTAGTTCTGTTAGTGGCAAAAAAGGCATTAAAGTGCAGATTCCTTTGAATGATTCAGATACCAATTGTACTGGCTGTTTGCTAAAAGTAGCTAATTTCTAATAGCGACTCTGCTGGCCAGGTAAGAGCTGAGGAACACCTTTTGAAAAAATTGAAGAAACAGTACCTCTGGAAGGTGTGCTTCTGAGAAAGACTTCTGTAGGCATACATATTCCTTAATAAATCCCTCTGCCAGGAATTAATTTGAGCCTGCTTATCTCTTTCATACTCCCGTATTCCAATACTCAGTGCTCCTTTGTAGAATTGGTAATTTCTCTTTATACAAATAAATTTGTTATGGATAGAGAAGGCAGTGTGAAATACATTAAATATTTCTGTCAGCGCATAGGAAAAGGAAACCTTAATGTGATGTGGAGAGTGAAAAGGAGGTTTTTTGAGTACAGTGGCAGAGTTAATTAGAGGAGAGTGAATATTAAAGATGTTGGAATTTAAAGACAGACAAAGTTCTAGCTCCTCTTCCTGCCCTCAAAAACAAATGAAAAATGTTCCTAAGAGCTGTGTTTGTTTCTCTGAGGGTTATATTCATTCTAGTTCTGTCCTATAAAAATTTTTTGCAGCTGCATTTTTCACTTGGGAAAAAAAAATGAGTAATTCCTTTTAACACTGTTTTTCAATGTTCACATCCTTCATTTTCATAATCTTTCACAGTACTTTACTGATACTTACAGGTTGATACCTTTGCAAGAAAGCAGCTACTTTCTTAATATAAGGTGCCCCAAAACTTCTTAACGAATATCCTAAAATCCTGTTTCTCATTCTTTTATTGTTTTTTCTAAACCAAGGCTATTTTTCATTGTAGGTCATATTAATGGTACGAAAATTAAAAGCTGGTCCTTGTGTTTGTATTTTAAATTAAAACAATAAAAGGCTTTCAGAGCACTCACACTCCTCAGGCTGTGGATTTTGTCCAGTCCATTGGTCTAGATGTTTCTCTTACTGAAATATTGTGGCAGGAAAGGAGGATTAAATTACTGAGGCTGTCAAAAAGGACAAGCACTCTGCCATACGTTATCATTATCACTAGCTTCCTCAGTGGAAGAAAATGCAGTAAATCACTTCAAATACAAAGCAATAAAGACCACTGGCTTTTAAAATCATGACTGCTATTGCCATTAACAGAAAATGACAGCTATGTGGCATGCTTATATGCTGCTTGTATCTTTTTTGACAGTGTGCATATAAACCTGCCAGTGACACGCCGTTAGATCACATGACCTTTCAAATTTGATTCTAACATTGTTACTTTTCCATAGGAAAGACAAGGGAAAGATATGTTTGTTTTTCTTTGTTCTTTTCCTCATGCTCTTTCTTCTAAAAGATGAAAAACACTTGATAACTAATTATATTAATTACAATTTGCTTTGCAGTGATACATGTGGATAAGGCAAATAATGGTGCAAGAAGAGAGTATCTCAAGTCTATGCTTCTAAAGCCAGATCTACATACTGACAGGTACTTATTAGTGATGAAAAACTCTATTAAACATCTTCATAAATAATGTTTAGGGTTTGACTTGTTTGATTTTATTGAGGAGGTATCCCTGAGAAGTTAATACTTAAATAAGTAGAGAAAATTTTGTGGCATCTAGAAATGATACCTACATTCTGATGTGGCAATTGATTTACATTTCTTCCCTGAGTAGGTTTGTGCAGCATGGGATATTGCAACATCTCTTAATATTGTTTTAGTGCTGGGTTTGGGGTTTTTTTTAACAACTGTTTTGAAAAAGAGAGATTCTGTCATCAGCATTCTATCAATAATGAATTTGAAAGGCACATATCTGCCTGATGGCAGAGTAATACATCTGTTGCTTTCTGAATTCAGAGTACTAAAAGGGGTGTAAGAGCTTCAGAAAGTGTTCCCTCACCATAGAATTTTCAAAACCATATATATATATATATACACACACACATAGATGTAGCAGGCAGCTGTTATATGAATTCATATGAGAGAAAATATAAATTAGTCTTGTCCAAGCTCATAATAATAATTTTTTTCTTATTCAAATTTTTGATTGAGATAGCATGCACATTACTTTGAGAGAATCAATGACATCCTTTGTTTCCTCTTGAAGGGCAATCTTCACTAAAATGTAACAATTATTAATTTAAAGATGCATTTAATTTGCAGAAGAATAGAATACCTGCTGATTGTATTTGAAGTGTAGGAGTTACTTGTAAATCTTTTACTTATTTATTCACAAATCACAGATTCACTCTGCAGTAAGAGAGTGAATGATCTCTCTTCATTCCATTTCCCTTCTAAAGCTGATTTTCATGTCTTGGCCAGGAAGCAGGTTTTACTGGAAAGGAGAATGGAACATGGAACACCATGAAATTATTACTTGCTGGGATGGAAATATCATACCAGAACATTGTTAGGTTCAGAGATTTAAAAAAAAAAAAAGAAAAGTCTTCACTTAATAAGCAATCAGAGGACGTTTTTTTACCATATATAGATTAGGAAAGTAGGTAACGTGTTCTACTAAAAATTTAACAACACCGAAGACAAAATATTCTTTGACAGATAATTCAGCAAAGCAAAATAGCCAGTCTGTGGGCTATAAGTATTTAGATATCTGTACTAAATATTTAACAAACCTAAGGTAAAAATAAGGTAAAATAACAGCAGTGAACTTTTTCCCACCGCAGAAGTATTCATGTTACGTGTGCCATCATGGTACTGTCCTCTGTTAGGGGGCAGGTTGTTTCCTGCATTTATCGGTGTGTCTAGTTTGGTCTGTGGTGAAATTTAAATTCTGCATTGACTAAAGAGCAAGGCAGGAAGTTCATCAGTAGTCCTGTTCCCCACTTTATCCTAGCAAGAGGACCACCAAGAAACAAAATTTATGGAAAGATTCTGCCTATACACCAAATGTTTTCAACTCTATGCATTTTAAACCTGGCCTAGTTATATCTTCAACACATGTTTTCTATCACAAGCCTTACAAAGTAATATCAGAGCTTTTTCAGCTGAAACAGGAACTGAACTAAACTAATCCTTTAAAGCTCAGGAAACCAAATTATCAAGGATATAAATATCATTGAAAATTGACTGCACATGGTTTACCCTGACACTGTTGGTGTTTGTGCTGTGCCAGATTACAGAAGCATAGATTATGTGTTATGTATATTAAGTGGTGTATTAAGTTTTCGGGTGAACTTTCTCCCTGTTACAAAAAATGTTGTTAGAAATGATACTCATAACGATGGGTCTATGTTAAAACATAAATAAATAGATACATCACATGCTGGTTTTGTCTTCCAAATGGAAAGTCACTTTAATGAATGTCACTTGTAAAAGACAAATATTCTCAGGTGTTAAAAGATATATTAGTATAATACATAAAATTACTGCTAAGCCGAAGCTGCAACTATAGCCTAATCCTATAGTTGAAACAGGAGGCAACTTGGCCCTGAAAATAATGCATTTCACAGATTTGTACTCTCTTAGTTTATACTTAGAAATAAAAAAAACCAACATAGATCGATGTGGAATTTATATGGGAAATTATGTTTATGTCATAGAATCATAGAATTGTTCAGGTTGGAAAAGACCTTTAGGATCATTTAGTTCAACCATTAACCTAACACTGCCAAGTCCACCACTAAACCATATCCCTAAATGCCACATCTACACATTTTTTAAATACCTCCAGGGTGATGACTCAACTACTTCCCTGGGCATCCTGTTCCCGTGCTTGACAGTCCTTGCAGTGAAGAAATTTTTCCTAATACCCAATCTAAAATTTGTTGGGAGTGGGGTTTACTGTTCATTAAAAGAGATTTCAAAACAAAGTTGATTTTTCTTTCAATTTAATTGTGAGTGATTATTAGAAATATTGATTTTGGTTCCACATCTGAATAAATAGCTTTAGTGACAGAAAATGCAAAAATATTCACTATTCAAGAAAATATGCAGTGAAATAAATAATAAAAAGTCTAAAGATGGTTCTCTTTTTACCAGCATCTTTGTCTTTATGGTTTCAGACAGACAGTGTCTCTATCATTAATATGGAAATTTTGTCAGAACACTTGTTTTTTCTTATACCTGTCCTGTGTAACATGGGTAGTCTTTTTGTTTTGTTTCTTCTGTTATTAGGGATTCAAATTACAATTCATTATTTATGTTAGGAAACCATACTTGCTAACATTTCTAAAACTTTGCAAAAAAAATACAAAATTTTTATTTTATCATCTGAACCCCATAGTTATTTCCTTAAATATTCAAGTCTTTAAATCACTTATTAACAGGAGGCATTTCTGGCAGTCCATTTAACCTACTGTAACTGTGTCATAGTTATTTTTTATTCTTCATTCTGTTTGTAGTCCCCTGTTGCCTTTCAGCATTTTAAAGAGTGTAGAAATTCAGGTCATATATAGAGAAACTTCCCTGATTCCTTACGCCAGATTGTACTTGCAATACTTGCAGACCTGGCAGTAGAGTATATGCTCTTCTGACAAGTGTCAACAGAGACATATGTGAAGAATGGAGGAATCCATTCTTCTAACAGTCACCCCGCTGTGATAACAAGAGTGAACAGCTTTATGCGAGAGGTTTCCAGGATGATCCTGACAGGTGTATCATTTCTAGGAGAAAATGATTGTTACTCCAAAAATCTGACTATATGAAGTCATTGTTCTCCAAAGTAACAAAATCTATGCATCCATGTTATAGTAGTACAGAGCATATGTACAGTGTTAGCTTTACATTAATATCTATATTAACACATGAGCTTTTCTCCTTGCTGACTAAAAATGACTGATCTCTGGAATAAAGAATTAGAATTGCCTACATCACAGCTTTTGTCCAGGCATTCTAAATTCCCTGCTGGTGGTAACACCTTTAAGTGTTATCGTAACAACAATAATAAATATTTGTCCACTTTTTCTGCTTCATTGTAAAGCACTTTTTAAGCTTAGGACAGTTATTTTTCTACTTTTCTTTTGGCCCTTTATTAGCAGAGAAGTTTCATTTCGTTCTCTAGTCTTTCTTGCAGTGGCTAGCAAATATCTTCCTACACAGTATTTCTAAAAGGATGTCAAGATTTCTTCTTATTCTGTCAGCAGGAATGGGATTCCTACAAGGGAGTACTGATAGCTCATGTTACATAAAAGAAATGTATGAATGAGCTAGAGACAAAGTCTAGGATCTTAGAGACAAATACGAGAGAGGAACACTCTACATAGCTTTATGTAAGAAATCCTAGTATGAATTTGATATTCCAACTTCCATCAAAATTTCTTAGATAAGTGTGGCAGTGCTAAGGTAAGATGGGACACTTAGCTGCACATTTGTGCATTCAATGCTGAAGCCGACTGAGTCGTTTGTTCGTGTGCAGTATGCTCCAAAGCAATGTGAACTGTGTCTTTTTAGCCAGTTCAATGTGAAAACTTGCAGGTTTTTGGTAAATGAAGAAAACATGTTAAAGCATACTGCTTATTGTATTTAAATATTTTTCTAAACTTAAAGCATTTGTAATTTTTAAAAATACAAAAGTCAAAGTGATTGTGGTACTGTTCTTGCAGTCTACTAGTTGGGATTTTTCCCATGGAATCCAGAGTCCAAATCTCCTCCTTCCTGATTAGCAGAAAAGATTTAATCCAGTATTACAATCTTTTAGGCATATTGGAACTATAGAGGTGCAGTTCTTTTGATCTGTTTTGTTGAAGCTTGCTCTATTTATGTAAAATACTTGCATATGATCTGAACCAGAAAGTGGACCAGAATGAATGGCTCCACTTTGGCTATAAGGTACTGTTCCAAATTTTACCAGGCCTACTTTTAGTTTATGCTTTAGTGAAAATTTTAGTAGTTGGTATCCTTAAGTGATAAAAATTAATCCACCAGATTAATTGGTTTCTCCACTTGATTTAACATTGACACTGAATCATAACAAAACAGATCTGTTCCCAATACCCCACAATTTTATCAATTATTCTTGCAACTTTAAATTTGTTTTTATTCCATTTAATATTTATCTTACACACCTAAGTATTTCTCTTTTTTTTTAATTGTGTTTTGGCATTTTTGTTGCTGCTTAGGTCTGTGCTAAAATCTTAAATTAGATCCATTATACTTAATCAATCCACCTGCTGTTGGAAATAGCTGTGATATTTTTCCTTTTTTGCCTCCAGAAACTTTTTTTGAAGACACGTATTTTCAGTAAGTGTCTGCTTTTAGTGACAAACAAATATTTATATGTATATTTTCTATAATAAATATTTGTTAGTAAGAGCCAAGCACAAAAATAAACTACTATTAAAGCATATTGCAGTTGTTGTTACATTTAGTCTTTTAGGAAGATTTGTTCATGTTTTGTTTAAGATATCCTTTCCTGTAGACTTGATTTTATGCAACTTGATTGTTACTCATTTGGAATTATGCTTACAGTAACATTTTTAGGCTGTAAAGCTCACAAGTATTCACAGTTTAAATAACATTGCCAAAACATACCCAAAAAGTAGTTTGCTCTGAATTCCTGTCATTTTGCCAGTTTCAGTATTTTTGGCCCCAACACAAGCCACTAACTCAAGTCAGCTCCACCACAATACTAGAATTATGTGTTTAAAAGAAAATCCATACTTGGATGCAATGAGTGTAATTTAAGTTCACAGAAGAAATGCAAATATTTTGTATAGTTGTTGGACTTAGATGTTTGGGATGGACAAACAGGCTGTGTTTAGACAGCACAGTAGATATTCAAAGGCCTTTGTATTCAAGCTGTACTCATGGTTAATTTTTGTGTGTAAAACAGGAACAGAATAATGAAGATAAAATATGAGATGCATTGGTTAGAGGGAACAAGTGCAGGACAAATTGCTGTGTAAGGTCCAACTTTAATGAATACACCAGACAACATTAGAAAGATACTATTTTGAGAGAACTGCCTTTAGGTTCCTGTTATTTTTGTGGGACGTGTTCTTGGCTAGAATATGCTCTCCACGTATCTAAATAAGGCTTGAAAATTCTCAGTAACTTTCAGCTAAATATTTTACACTTGCTGTTTGGAAATACTTGCTTCACTGAAAATGGCTAGTATTTCTGATATCAGGAAAACGTTTGATATGGTTTATCTTTCTCAATTATTTATCTCATGTCTCTGACACCACTCAGTATAAAGCCAAGAAAATGTATGGCTTAAAATTTACTAAGGCTAGATCTAAATTATCAAGTGGTGCAGACCATAGAATCTCTAGCACAAAGCAGTTGTTGCTAATGGTCTGATATGCACAGTACTTAGATTTTCAGGATGATTTTGAGACTTCAGAATACTAGTTGATCCTATTAATTGAATGTATGTTGTAGTGGAATGGATTAGGGGTAGGTACTCCTGGAGCACATATTCAGTTTAGTTTAATCCAACAGGAATCCAATTAATATGTTCCAAGCCTACTATGCAAATAAAGCACCATAACTGGAGACAACTGAAAAGTTTTCCTTCATAAGTATCCCCTCATCAAAGCTGAAATAATTGTGCAGGTTCATCTTATGTGGCCTGACTGAATTAAAGTGGTTGAACTTTTTAACAAGCTTATGATATTAAAAGGTTTTAACCAACAAAACATAATTGCATTTAATCTAAACCCTCCATTATTGCTTATGAATTGTTTTTCTTTCTTTACATCAAATAATTTGCATGGTATGATCAACACAGTAAAAATTTTTAAAATATTTAAGAATGAACCAAGCAACACAAACTAAAAAACCTACCAAAAAACCTCCTACCTATATTTTTAGATAAATGAGTTTTTCTTATAAAGGGCTCAAAGTACATAGATACAATCTTGATCTTTACCTTTGGGGCATAAATATCAAGAAAATAAGTGATTTGAATAGTTGATTCAGCAGCTGAGCTAGACAAACTTACAAGTCTCAAAGGTGAAAAAGTCTTTAATATACTCAGACTACTCTGCCTGTCACTGCCATGTGAACAGGGTGGTGGAGAGGGGGGAGAAAAATGAAACAATTCTATAAGCCTGAAGATCTGTGGTTACAACCTCTTTGTCCTTCTAATACTGCTAAATAACACTAAAGAAGGAGGGCAGATTTAAAAGAGAGAGAGTCAGACTATTCTTGTCATGGAAAATGTTGAATATAATTGATAAAGAGTTCTGGCTTATCCTTAAGTGATAAATTAAAGTGTGTGTTTTACCTTTTTTTTTCTGGTTTTTGAGTTAACTCTTTTTGAAGGTAACATCGTTTTCTTTTTTTCTTCCTTTTTTTTTCTTTTTTTTTTTCTGCTTAGCCTACAATTTACAGTCGTCAGTGATCCCCCAGAAGATGAACGGGATCTTGAATGTGAAGATATTGGTTTCGCTTATGTCAGTTTGAGAGAGATATTCCAGAAGCAAAGAGATATTATTGAGCAAGATATTGATGGTAAATTTTAGAGGTTACTTTCTTGTAATCTTTTGTAACCTAGAAATTACTTGTTGAGGTTTTGCTTTTCTCTTCAAGCTTTATTGTGCAAGTAATTGTTTGATGTTGTTTCAATAAGGAGTTATTAAATATTACCTAATGGCTTCCACATTTTTTTGCAAAAGTCTGAAAAAACTGTGTATTATGGTTATTACTTAAAATCTGTTTAAAAAAAAAAAACAAAACAAAACAAAACATAAAAAACCCACAGCATTCCCAGCTCATAGTATTAGTATATAAAAAACCCAAGAACTTTCAGGACATGTTCACTTACTATAATTCTCTATTTTGTACAACATACTTCACACTAGTAAGACTATAAAAATATATTTTGTTATTAAAATTTATGTCAGTAGTTGTGTTCTGCTGATGTCCATATATTATTTGAGGTTATGTTATAACCCCCAGAGTACCTCAAGCTTGTGTCCTCTGTGTGAAACCTGTATCTGAGACAATATGAAATACTGGTGGCTTTGCTTAGGTATCAGTTTAGAGTTAAGCATCCTTCTGTAACAGACTTCACTGTGAGTCATTAAAGCAAGGTGAGGTGAGTAGGAGGTGTGAAATCTTATGACAGCATTTTTTTATAATTCTGATAAGAAACTCCAGAAGGCTACTCTGTCCTTTCATAGACAGTGAAGGAATATATTTTCTTGCTTAGACTTTCCTGTTCCCCAAGGTAGCAGGGACATGGTTATCAGTGGTGCATTTTTCTCTTTACCTGTTCCTCTCCATCTTCTTTCCCCATTGTGGTAAAGCTCAGTGAAGAAGCTCAGAGTATATCTGTTATAAACAGTTACTCTTCTATAATGGTTAAGTGAACCATCTTAATTACTAGATGCAGTGCACCCGTGTTCATAAGGTCCTCTTTGCAATAGCAAGACTTCTAGTTAGCCCTAGCAGAATGCCAAGCTAATGTGACTTTGGTACTTCTGCTGCTGTGTCTAATTACCATACCTTGAGTGATGGGGAGCTGAGCAGTAAGGAAAAGAAATAGGCTTTCTTATCCATTTCCTTTATCATGCATAATTTGCATCCATGCTGTAGCTAAAATACTCAAAGTATGCATCAAAGTTGCAGGAACATGATAAGGAAAATTCTAAGAGGAATCAAATTTCCATACCCTGGAAAAATAATATACAGATTTGATGCACTTCTTACTGTGGCTGAACCACTTTATCTCTTCTCCACCAATAGTTTTTCTCCAAGTAGTTGTACGAAAGCACATCTCCTCCAAAAAGGTATTTCGTAGTCTCTCACTGGAAAATTGTTTTTGTTCTGGATTTTATGGCCATAATTCCCATTGTCATAATTCCCATTTGATAAGATTGATTAGTGATATAGTTTTGTACCCTTGAAAGTCATTTTTCACAGAACTCTTAAAACTCCTAATTGTCATCTGAGATAATTATCATGATAGGAACAACTGTTTTTTGTTACTAGTTGTTCTGTCAAAAGGTAACCATTAGTATGTAATGGCAACAACTTGAATATTGTGAGGAGCGATTCTTCCCATAATCATAAGACATTTCAACTAATTTTTGCTTTATGCACGTTATATCTGTGAAAGTGATGGTAATAGATAGAACTATTTTTATTCTTATTCCTGCTCACACTTTTCCCTGTCCCTGCAGATGCTGTACCGTTTAGATTTTTTTTTTATTGCATCCATAACCATATTTTCTGAAAATTTAGACCTTTCAGAGAATTGAAATTAATTTTATGTTAATGCATGTCAGATCATGGCTAAAGTAGAATGTATTGGTATGTTTTCTTGGATGAAGAAATAGTAAAAGGATCTGTTCTTAAGATCTGGACATAGACTTCAGTTAAATGTAACAGCACAATAAATAGAATTCCTAAACCACATTGTACACATTCTCTGAGGTGGATATTAGTTTGAGGGAAAAACAATAAACCTAGACATATGGAAATTCATAGGATGCTACCACATGAATTCTTAAGTTAGATACCCTAAATTTAACAAGTTAGATAACATAAGTTAGATACCATAAAATCCCTTCATTCTTTTTGAGGACTGCAAGCATATGTCTTTTTCATAATCTTGTTCCACTCATTGCTGATGGTGTGAAAGTGGCCTGTGTGAAATTTGAAGCATTTAAGTGAACGGCTAAGCAAGAGGCTGGATGAAAAATGTATAGAAAAGACATATAACCAAATGTCTCTGAGATAATATGATAGTATTAAAACTGAGAAAATATAATTAATGTGATCTTCTGATATCATTAATTAGTTATCCTGCAGTTCTTATACATAAAAAGAATAATGTCCCCTGAAGTCTGCTGTTTAAGTTGACAGTTCACAGAGTGATTTGTCCAAGGATATACAAAATGGTTTGGATCTCTTAAGAATAGCATCCAATCTCTCCTACAGTAGCTCTATTGACAAAGTGATGGAAGGTTTATCCCATGTTTTTCCTTGTCCAAACTTCTTCTGAGCTGTCCCAGCAGCCTAGAAGTTGTAGCAGGCAGTATCATTGCATGTCCCAGCATACTTATCCTAGTGTATGTAGTAAATACATAACCTTGCCATTTGTCTGATGTATAATTTGCTTTGATAAGATGTGCTGTCAAGATTATTTGTTTTTATTCTAATTCCTTCTAGAGTCATGCTAGGCAGCCTCGTTGCTTTTTGTGCAGGGCTGGGAAATAGCCTCATTTTTGACTGTTGGCAGCATGTTTTTAATCACAGCAGCAGAGATTGTGGCCCTCTGGGTTTACTTAGATATTGTAAAAGAGTGCAATTTTAAATCATGTTAGCTAATTTCTGTAAAATAGAAATCTTAAGTACTAGTTTAAAACCACATAGGCAGATATGAAGGTTGTTAAATAGTTTAGTCTAGGGGAAGTACCATCTTTGTCTACACTATTTTACAAGACATAGCAGCCTGGAAATAAAATAATTTTGCATCGCACCAACTGGAAAAAACAATTCATTATTTAAATACTAAAAACTGTCTGAGCTGATTTGAACCAGTCATACACACAGTGTAAGAAATGCGTTAATTGGTATTTTTTTAATTTAATACTATTTATGCATACGTGTTTTTTCATAGAGTTTGAAACATTTAATTTACCTATTGTGAAAAATAATTGATATAGGCAATTATCATACAGATCATTTTTTTTATTCCAAAGTTAATTCCAACAGTAATACTTCTCTTGATGTACATTCTAGTTCTTAGAGTGTTCAGTTTCCAGTAGGCTGAGTGCCTGAACTGGAAGATTTCTTTTTTTTTTTTTTTTAAGCATATGCTTAGGTGCCTTTTAATCTGTCCAAATGCTAAGGAAAATTACCAGAACAAAAGCAAAACCTTAAATGAAATTGCTAATGCTGTTTTCTGATGTTTCCTTTCTAGTTTTTGATTCACAAGATGATAGTGCAGTAATTGGAAAGCTCAAAGTAACAGTGGAAGCCCTCCACGCACTGCGTTCAGTCTATGAGGAATGCAGAGATGACTAGGAGGCATGAAAGGGAAGTTTGCCTACAGAAGTTCCTTCTCCCACTGTAAATACATGCTTGATAGTGCTTCAAAGATGGGATCTTTGTAATTCTTACAGTATATTTAATGTATAATTTATATGAAAAGGATGCTTGATTTGTAGTTGTAAAGTTTTGTATACTTTTCAGTCTGTTTGTTTTTATATTTCCCCCCTAAGGCTAAGAATCTCTCCACAATGGACAACGTCTTGTAAATAATTAATACCTACATGATTGAATGATGTGCTTTATTTGCATTTTCAAGATTTTTTCCTACATAAAACAGTAATAAAAATGCAAGTCAAAATTTTAATTTTTAATAAAAAAACCCATAAGCCTTAGAAAACTGATTAAAAATACTTTTATGTTATCCCTAATCACCCCACTAAATGGAATGCCTGTGATTAGCCTCATTAAGAATTTTATACTGTGAAGATTTTATTAAAAGCAATATATGAAAATTACTTGGATTAATGTGTTAATCTGCCTCTTTAAAATGCTAATATCCATTTTATGCACATTAAATCTCAGTATGTGTTTTCTTTGATGCATGCAGTTCCTATCAATTAAATATAAAAAATGAGGCTAGTTGCAGGACTTATTAAATTACTGCAACCTTTTTTTAAATAACTTTTACCCTTCTACTAACATTATAATCAGCTGTTTATGATTATCATGATTTGAAGTAGGGGGAGGGCAAGCACAATCACTTTTCTGTACAGTAAAAGATTTACTTTCAGCCAACATCTGTCAAAACACAAAAAGAAACCATACATTATCAGATTTTGCTTCAACTAGTTTGTGCTGTAGGGACAGGCAACTGTGTTTTCATTTGGTTTTTGTCACTTTTAGAACTTAAACATATACAACTAATTGTTGTATCTGAATAACCAGTGTCTAGCTTGGAAAGTTAATTTTCCAGCTTTTAACCAATCTCAGTGAAGGATTTAATTGATATTTTTAATGGAGCTGTGAATCAATGCTGCAAAAGGATTGTCTCTTGAGAACAAGGATATAATACATTTCATTTTTTAATTTACTTTTTTATTTGTCATTTTCTTCAAAGGATTTTATAGGCTGTGGATTTCCACTGTTTGCAAACAGGCTATGTTTCTTCATAAGCATATGTAAAGTATTCAGAGAGATAAGTAATTTATTAAAATCTACCTAATTTGCCGTGATATATTAAATCTCTGCTTCAGTGATCACAGACCATTTCATTTAGAGAATTAGGCATTCCCTCTTTGTGTGATTAAAGCTCTGGAAAATGAGTTCTTTGCTCCTATTTGTGAACATTCAAAGCCTGCTAATGGCAAGAAGATGGAATAGATTATGAGACAATTCATTACAGTTCAACAGAAAAAAAACCCAGCTATAATACAGAAATGCAAGTATGAATATCTGCATATAGTTTGAACCATCTGTGCTCTAATGGCTTCAATAATGGCTCTTCGTCTTCAGTAGGCTTTGAAATGACATCCACACAATATTAATTTGTCGATGTACATTATGAGGCCAATGGAATGAATATATTCTGACCACAGAAATCTCTGAATTCCAACATGAACTGATGGTTGACTCCATTTAAGGACCTACCATCTTCAGTAGTACTTCTCATCCAGACTTTGCCAATCCTCACAGTATTTCATTCCTCTGGAACTTTTAGGAGACCACAGACAGCTGCATTCCTAAACCCCTCCATTCTTCAGTTAATGGCCATATGTTTGTTGTCATTTGGGCTGGCGCTTAGTTCATCATTTTGGCCACTATTTCTAGCTTTTTTTGGCTCTGTGCATCTATATTGTCAATAAGACTGTTATTATACATTACAATAATTTGAAACAGCTAGATTCAACACTGAGATTAACTGAGTGGCTTTTTAGAAATTTAGTTGCGGTATTCTGTCAGGAGGTTCTTATTATTCTTCTAATACTTTGCAAACCAAACTAAATATCTTGCACATAAACAAAGAAGCAAATTGCATGGAGTTTTCGTGTGTGACTGTTTACCGACTTGCAGGAGAACTATGTAACTGGTGCTTGTTTTCTTCTGAAATAAACCATGTGGTAAAATTAGAAAATCAGTGATGTTCATCTCACTTAAACGTTTACAGTAACACCCTTAGCACTTAATCTTCGCCATCTGAAGTTGAAAACTTAGAAACCAAGCGTTCACATATTCATTAAACGCAGACCTCTTCGGTAAGTTACTACAAAATATTCCAGTTGACATTTGGTTACATTCTGTTAACTGTTCTCAGTGACTCCAACATTAACATGTATAATTTGCCTCAGGTTCCTAAACATATTTCTTTGTAAGGCTCACTATTACTGAGTTTGGGATTTAAAAAAAATAAAAATCTTGATTTCTATTCATGTTTGTTACTAAGACAGATATAATATTCAGTGAGGATTTTTCCAACAGACGGATTATATTATCTTATGCAACATAAACATACGAACTTACTAGAAAGTTTTGTTCTTGCATTAAGTAGTCTGTATTTCCAACATGCTCTTAAATCTTAAATCTAAATGCTGCACTGTGCAGGGAAAGTGGAAAATGCAATCTAGTGCTATTTTGTCCAAATTTGAGCTATGAATAACTTGAAGAAAACTTAAATTTACTCTAACCTAAGGCAAAAAGTATCCTTTCTTGTGTGCAATATGTTAGTAAGCATAATCCTTCTTGCATTTTGAAAAGAAGCCTTTAATGTTGGGTACTACCATACTTTAAAATGTTACTTAATTAAAATCATTTTTTGTGGAATAGAGATTTTTTTCTATGGTGTGACTTGGATACAACAGTGGTCCTGCATAAGATTAATTGGGTGGGGTCAGATGATCGGTTTTGTTATTTTAGATCTTTTCCCATTAATTATTACAGCTTTTTGCTTTGCTGTGATATCATCTTATGTGAAATAATAGCTGCTGCTCTCCAAGTGTCCCAGGTGTATTTATCAAGATGGAAACTTGAGTTTAGCTCAAAAAACCTTTTCTTTTTTTGTTACTTTTAACTTGTTATAACCTTAACCTGAGGATGTAAGTTATAAGAGCACATACATCACGAACCAAGGAAACATCTGTGTGAACTCAATCAGTTTTGCTCTAGAGTAAGACACAGCTTATCTCATTTTATGCTTATGAGTAGATAGGACAAAAAATTTTAACTTGCCTCTCAAAACTACAACTGAAGATGAGTATTTAATAGTAATATTATTTTAAAATGCTTTTTATTATTTCAAGGAATAGTAAGACATCATAACTCAAGAAGTCACCAAAGATATTAAGACTAAATATTATCTGTTAAACTTGGTTTTCTTGTTGTGTATTACTGTTTATGATATAGGTCTTAATAGTTGGACTAGATCCCAATCCTTCAGCCAATACTGAATTGAATGCATTATGTTGCCTGTATGAAATTAATTGCATAATATAAATTCAAGTTGATGCCTTTGTATGTATGTGATAAAAATTTGCTTTAGGCACAGTATACTACAGGTGTACTGCTCTGTGCTTTTTGTTAGCTCCTTTTTTGGTATTGCTGACAAATTTTTATTCTCTTTGCATCTTTTAAAATGGGTGAGGTAACTTTTGAAGAAGTTAATTTCATTTGAATAATTTCTCAAGGGAAGAATTTGATCTATGTTTTGTCTCTTATTATAGTATAATCTTAGCACTAACACGACACGACCTTGAAAGTCACATATAACACAGAGACTTAGGTCTTAATTCATAAGCACCAAACTCTTTCTAAATCATGCATCCGTGGGCTTTAGATGTATTTTCTTATTTTGAAGCTCCTTGCTGAATCATACTTAAAGCTCGCAACACTTCATGGGATCATCTAACTCAGTTCTAGCAAAGTCATTTCAAATGAAAGCTTGTAAATGATCAGATACTAGTATAGGATACTTTGTCTAAGAAAATAAGCGATTATGAACCTTCAAACAGAAATGCTTATAGGTTCTTAATAGTAGTACTGCCACAATACTATATCAGGATAGGATCATTCAAATTAGAAGGGACCTCAGGTGGTCCAGCCTTCTGCAGGAATATCTATAATATTAGACCACGTTACTCAGGGCTGTATCCAATCTGTTGTTGAAAAACTCCAAGGATGGAGGCTGCATAGCTTCTCTGAGCAACCTGTTCGAATGTCTGAGTGTCCTCGTGGTGAAAAAAGGAGATGTATTTCTAAACTCAGTATAAACTGAAGCCAAATGTAAATCTGAGCACATGAAAACAGCTTTTGCACTTAATATGCCATCTAATCACCTAATTTATTTATTATTTTATTTTATGGATGGCATAAGCATGACCTTGTTTGTCATTTGTTTCAGCCACATAACATTTTGCACAGAAATACAAATAAATTTTAGTTTTGACTTTCATGCCTATTGCCTTGCAGTATGCCATCAAATTTCCATCCAGTTTTGTGAAGCAATTGACAAAAAATAGCTATGTTATTGTTAACAATGTGGTTTCCTCAGATAATTTTCTGTAGATTTCAGTAGTAACCAGTTTACTCTGGTTTATTTCTAGTTTTGTTATATTAGGTTTAGATTATTTTAAGAATAAGAAAACAAACAGATAAACAAGACCAGGCTTACATTGAAATTATATCCTTCATGGCCTTCATTCATGAACTCTTAAGACATTTTAGATTTACAAATAAATGGTGTTCCCTGAGCTGTGGGAAACAGGGATGTAAGCCTGGAGTATCTGTCTACACCCTTTCTCTGTATCAAAGTATATCGTTCTTCAGTAGTCCAACATCAGTAGCTGCAACAGTGCAAGACAGGTCTTATACACGATCTAACAATGATTTGTTTAACATTTTTGTGGATTTCAAAAATTGTCTATTTTTAATTAGACAAACTGTCATTCTTGTTGAATGCAAAATTATTTCCTTATGAATTAAAGCTGCAAGAACTGAACTATCCTTGAAAAAACATTGGAAAAATGTGTTCTTTCTACTGCAAAAAAAATAATCAGTAAAGTGAAGTTTCTTTTGCTTGAAGAACTATCATGCCACCAGTGATTATTCTTATTACCCACTTATAAATATCTACAGTAGCTGATAGCTTTTGACTTCAATGCTAATGAAAAACCAAAAATGTTTTACCATATATAGAGCAACTAACTCAGAGAAATGAAAGGGAGGAAAGAACAGTCAGCATCTGACTCCAGACACACAGTACATGAATAGTAAATGAAACACAGTAAACTTAAGAAGAGAACATACAGAAAATCTTTTTACATTTTGAAAACATTCTTTAATCTTCTTTCCTCTGTAATAAGCATTTATTGTAGTATACCAAAACCAGACCCTTTTGGAAACTTTCCAATAGGTTGGTAATGTCAATGGTATAATTTATATCTTAGATGAAATACACAAAAATGGAACTATTTATAAAGCAGTATCAGTTGTGTATCAGCATACAGTAAATATAACCTGAGCAAGAATTATATGTGGGGGGGTTTTATAGCCTATCTGTATTTAAGTCAAGCAAGCTAGTGTAACCTGTAATTTATTTTAGAATGGAATTTACAGTTGTCTGCTCGAAGTCTTTAGTAAGAGCTTTTCACAGAAGTTTGTGAGAGTAAGAGGGATTGCATTTCCGTCCACAACATCAGACAAATAGGATAGGGGCCTGTGACATAGCCCCTGTACAACTATTAATGGATCTTACAAAAACATATATGTTGTGGAAATCACTGATTACTGTAGCTTTGTTAAATTTTTCTTTAGTATCTTTTCTTTTTGAGTTGGCCTGTGTAGGGAGAACACAGAAGTTGACTGTTACGAAGTCTGTAGGGTGTGAGACATGCCGTTTCTCCATTTTAATCATTCTCTGGGGGACAGTCTCCCCTACAGCAGGTAAGTGGAAGGAAGAGTTTGCTACTAAAGGTGAGTTTGGTTTTTAAAATCAACATATAGAAAGGCTTTGGGAAAAATTGACAAGAATTCCCTAGATGCTATAAATCAAAATACTTTTTGTGTTTGACATGCACTTCAGCAAGTGGGAAGTCCACGTTCTATCAGGCCTATGACCTTAATTCTTGCACTTGGTTGATGGAACGTTTGGCAAGTTGCAATGATGACAGAAAAAATATAGAACACAGAAAGATGCAGAGCAAAGAGATGACGCTCTTGGGGTATAGAATTGGTTTAAAGGGCAACAGATTGGGATATTTTCATGTTTTAAGTGTGGATATTGTCTGTCAGAATTTCTTTCCTGTTGCACTCTCGACAGACTTCAAGTATCTTTGTAACGAGATTACTGCCTCAAAAATCACAGCATGACAGAAAGGTTAAGGCTAGAGAGGACCTCTGGAGGTTACCCTGTCCAACCCACCGTTTTCCCAAAAGTTTTCTTTTCTCCCAACAGAATCTTTGAAAAGGTGCCAAATAAAAGCATTTTGGATATTGATGAAATAGAGGCTTTTATTCAAATAAGAGATTAAATTAATTAGCTGTTTTCCAGAAGCTCCTCTTCTATCTTTATGCTTACCATGTAAGAAAATGAGGCTTTACAATTAATGAGAAAAGAAACAGCTACTTGTGACCATTCTGTTGTATTTAAGCTAATTCTACATTACAGTGCCCATCATCTTGGAGAAAGTAGAAAGGACTGGCAATCTTTCATAACTTTTCTGACTTCTGCTTAGGCTGTTTGGGGAAAAACCCCATAACTGGAGCTTTTCTGAGCAGAGGGGTGCCGGGTGCTGCCCCACTGCTGCCTGCTGCCCGGCTCTGCCCTGCCCTCACTGGCCCCAGGCACCAGGCAGCAACCTGGCTGCTACACTAGCAGATGGCAAAAAAGAAAGTGAGGTAGGACCTATGAGATTTAAGAGTTATGCCTACCTAGAGTAAGTTAAGTGGCTGCAGAGGGTGTGGTGATTTCTGAATGCCTGAGGAATATGGGCTCCTTGGGATTGCTGTGTGTCGGTGAGGACATGAAGGGAAAAAGTGGGTCTGAGGTAGAAAAAGACACATGGGAGATGTCCTGGAAAACAAGAAAGGAGAAAAATTAGGATAAGGAAATTAAAAAGAAAATGGAGAGAGAAGTAAATGTTGTAAAGTTGGTGTTCTGTACAAGGTGAGCTTTCATACTGCTTCTCAGCATGTGTAACCAGGGCTGGTTTCAGAGGCAGAGAGGGAGGACCACAGCTGTTTGCAGGCAGGCAATGGTGTGACTGGTTTTGTCTATTCATTTGCCTGTTTTAGTACTAGGACTATTTTCTTGAAGATTTCACAGTAGAAAAAAGATTTCCATAAAATTCTGTGGCTTTTTTGCCTTTGGGGCACACTTACCAGGGTTTTAACAGAAACAAGTCTGTCATGTACAGGTTATTTTGTACCAAGGGAAGCAAAAGGACACAACTGAACTTCACAGTCCATTTGGCTATCCCTCTGGGATGACCCTCCTCAGCCTGAGGAACCACATCTCCTGTCCATATGAAACCAAGCCCTGGATGCAAGTGAAGAGGCAACTGAACTGGGAGTCTTGGCACACAACTCATGAAAGGGCACTCAGAGATAGAATCATCTCGGAGATAAATCAAATGTTAGGTTTCACCTGGAGTTCAGTGTTGTCAAAACACCATAATAAAACAGCATGATGCTGTTCAGTCATAGGTTAAAAGACCAAAAAAGCAGCCAAATGACAAAAAAAACCCACCCAGTAATTTCCAAAACAGCACAAACTATGGGATCATGAGGTAATCTCAAGTAATCTCTTGTGGTAAAATGTCTGATTGCCCTTTTTTTACTATGCTTTTTATGATTAATTTTGCCTGTAAAGTAGTACTATTGATACCAGTTACACCCATGCTTTGAGTATTAACATGAAAATTTCAAGTTCATTTCAGGAACTGATGGAGAGTGGATGTTTTTCACATCTTGTAATCCTTGTTTATGTTATGCTCTGTCTATTAAGTAAAATACAGTTGAAGTACACTAACTGAAATGGGAGATTTATATTTTAAGGTGGGGTTATGTTTAGAGAAATAATTGTTGGCTACATCACTGAGAAAAACAAATACATAGTGCATTTTCTTTGGGTTTAAAGCCAGACAAGACATTCATAATAACTTACTCTGTTCCCCTAACAAAGGGTGTCGCATTTGTTACCTATCTGAATTACTGAAGGATCTCAGGACACTTTAGAAGAAAGGTCTGCAGTCAGTTTCTCACTCTCTTGCTGCAGTTTGACATCCAGTATATTTTACTCTCAAGTTTGGAGCTTAAATGGAGCATGAAGTGTTGTATGATTTGGTTCCCAGTATTTAACATCCTTCACTTGAAATCATGTTTCCACCCAAATTTGCTAAAGTCACCCTAGGCCTAACCACTTCATTTTGCAAACACTATAGCAATACTAGTCCTTGTTTTGTGGGTTTATTACAAGTATTATTGTTCTACTTGACTAGGTTTTGTGTGAAAATACTTTCAGTGCTACCCTACTTCTTTACTTTCAGCAATCTGATAATTTTAAAAATTATATAATTTTTAAAGGGAAATCGGCTAGTTTCATATTAATTATATAATCTTTTAATCTACATATCATAGTTGTGTAATGTAGTTATGCACACTTGGAAAGAATACTACTTTATGTCTGATGGGTTTTTTCCTTTGATGGCATGCCTGGTTTTAACATTTGCTGTCAGGGAAAATTCATGGCAAAACTTTCTTTTTTCAAGTGATAGAAAAATTGACACACAATATAGATCACCAAGTTGTTCTTAAATATGGATTTATTGTTACACATATACTAGTGATGCATGTTAATATCATTAATTAATATTTTGATATTTCTATCAACTTTTATATTAGTCCCTGCTCTGATTTTTAGGGTGTTAAATTAAACTGCTTTTGTACACTGCTTATTCAAGGAAGAATTATTTCTCAAAGTGTATGTGTGGCAAAATAATCTTTTTTGAGATTGGTTTCTCACAAATCCTATGACAGCAAACTAGAGGAATATAATTGTTCTTCTCCTTCATTTCTCAACAGCTTTGAGATTATAGTTTGTTATTTTACCTTGAAGCATTTTTCTAGTATATAAACCAGGTATTTCCTCAGCACACTGCCTGGAGAACAAAATGAGAGTTTAAAAATGAAACCTTCCATTTTACAAAATTGATATAGACCACACAATAAACTTAGGTAAGTACTGAAAGTACCGACTCATGTCATTATATTATATATCAAAATGAATAACGAACAACTTGTGGGTGAAAGTTGCCCCCTACTGTCTGATGTGACATTTGCATACAGAATAGTAATTCACAAAATTTCAGATTATTTTGTCTACTGATTCTTTAAAGAACATATTTTAATTCTAAATTTTAGAATTTCACATGGACAAGTGGCACATAGAAGATATTACAGGAAGAAAATGAGCTCAAACAGTGCACCAGTGAAAGCCAACAGGTAGCACTGAATAGATTAAATACTAAATTGCAGTGAAAATTTAATGGGTTTCTACACATTGTGACTCTACCATTCAAGGCATGCAATGTTAGATAAAAGGTGAAAAGCAGGTTTTGGAGGGGAAAATGATAACACACACAAGGAAATAAAAGTAGAACAAAAATGTTACTGAGATATTGATCAGTGTTTCATTCCATATATATATACGACTTGGAGTTTAATAAAAATGTAATTTTATGGGAATCTGTATTCATGCTGGTGTTTACAAACCTTTAAAGTTATTTGGTTTAAAATATTAATTTTCAGTGTCTAGTTAGTTGCTGCAGACTACCCCTTTCTGACCTCTTATTTCAATTATGTAGTAATCATAGAATATCCTTCTATGATATACCAATCACACACAGTTAATTCAAGTAACTTTTTGGTTTGTTCAAATCATTGAGGACATTAAGAAAGAAACAAATATGCAATTTTAAAATTTCTTTATAACACACCTTTTCAGAATACTGCAAATTAACATTTTGTTTCTCAAATAGTAATAGTTCAGTTTACCTATGGATGCTTTCCGAGGATTTGTCAGCAATGCAAGTTAGCAGTTCCAAATGATTACATGCATAAATAATTTTATGATTGAGGAGAAATTAATTACAAAAGCCAAAACTCTGGGAAGCTTGTAAAGTATTGTCCTAGTCACAATGTGAGTATGTATTCTTATTTATACTGCAAAAACAGTACTTGAAAACAGCTACAGTGGTAACAAAGCAATTGCCAATGTTTATGCTTTCAAATTATGTCTGTCAGAACAATTTGCATGTGAGGATCTTAAATGATTCGGTAATAAATGCCAGACATAACACTGTAGCAGATGACAACTGATATCACATTGATATTATTAAGATTTATTACATTGTTGTTATTATTAAATTTTAGATACCATATTTGTTGGATTTTTAAAATGAAATAACCGTTTTTTTCAAATCCAATCTTTGATTTGCGGTTTCCAACAAGGAATCCATAAAGCATTTTACAATGGGAAAAAAAATGCTTGGAGGCAGTTGGTGGGAGTTGAGAATGTGTCATTGGCAAAGCGGCAACACAACTGTACAGGGACGGAGATCGCAAGGGATAGTGGTGTATTTCTGAAGGCAACACACATTCTTTCCTATCAGTCCTAGTACCTGTTGCTCCTGTCTGTACTACTTAATTTCTGTAGAAGACTTGTTTCTCTTTTTGATGATTCATTGGCACTGTTGGGGAGATACCAACCAGGAGTGGCAGCGTCTCCTTGGATGTTGCTCTAAATGTTATGCCTTGCATGCCTATGGGGGACAACAGGACAAGTTAAGGAACAGAAATCCATGGAGGCTTACTAAATATTTAGGCACCACTTGTGGCTCAGAAATGAAAATAGGTAGAGGGTGGGAGAATGTTAGGAAGATGTGTTATAGAATCTTACGCTGTTGTTACTACTTAAGCACTCAGATGTTGCAGCAATCAGGATAATCATCTAGATGGACCTTTTCTCTGAATTCACAATGCAAATTTTAAGTCATTTATATTGGAACATGAAACTAAGCCTTATGTTAGTCTCTTGGTTGTTAGGCTTTCTCCTTTGTTGCTCAGAAGAACTCTTCAACATTATACTGCACTCAGCATAGTCCTGCTTGGGACAACATGTGAGAGACTGAAATGTCCTATGGCTGTCTCAAAGCTTGCTTGTGTCTGTGTAAACCTCCAAGAGAAGCTGCTGCGGCCTGTGAATTGGTCTGGGGGATGCTGCCCCGAGAAGCAGGAGTGTGCTGAAGGATGCACCCCGCACTTCTTGGTGGTTGCATTGTCCAGACTCTTTACATAAGCCTCAAAGAGGCAGATGTGGACTGAGCTGGCCCCATCCCAGAGCCGTTTGTGGCTCTAGTGTGTAGGCCAGACCCCATGCATGCGTTGCTAATGAATTGATAAGAGGCAAACGTTCCTGCCCTTGAAGACGGATGCAACAAAACCCGTTGGACCAGAGAAATAAAAACTAAAGGCGAGCAGATATGCTGATCAGCTGGTACAATGAACTTAAAAAGGCAGCAGAAAATCTTGCTCTTGGTGCATCCACCATAGAAGCAAGACCCGTGTGCACCCACCACTGAAGAACCGAGGACTGAGGACCAACAGGACGCCGATGTGTTTCTGTTCTGTCTTATTGCTACCCCTCTTCACTTTTTTAAGAGTAAAAAACTATTTTGGGTATACAGCATTTGACCTCGTTTGTATCTTAATCTCACTCTTGGGATTGTATCGAAACCTCCCCCAACATTGGATTGGGACACAACAATATGGCAGATGCTTTTAAACTGAAAAAGAACAAAAAAGTAATCAAGAACTGACATTATGAAAGCCAAAGCATAATGCAGGTCATGTATTCTAATTGCTCAGGTTCTTTTTTCTTTAATTCCTTGCATGCCAGAGGTTGTGAACTGTACACAGTTTTAAGTTTGGGGTCACAGTGGAACTTAACTATTCTGTAACCCAGTAATCAAATTCTCACTCTGTGGCTTGCTGACTTGCCACTATCTCTGTTCTTCCAGCCACTATTATCATTTCAAGAATTTAGGGTTTAGTACATATGCTTTGAAGTCATTAGTATATGTGAAAATACATACTTGAACAAGCAACCACTGTGTTGCACAAGTTTGAACTTCCTCTCATCTGAACTGTGATGTGGTCCCAAAATGTTCAGTTTAACAAGGTTTCACTGTAACCCAAATATACACTGTAAATTTATCTGCATTAAATTAAACAAAAAGAACAACATAATTATTTGTAAGCATTCTCAAACAGGGTCAGACCAAGTAACAGATCTGATTCAGTATTTCTGAAAGGATATAGAATGATTATCCTAAAAAGCAAGCATCTGGCAATATTACAGATGTCTTTCTCAGAAATAGAAGAAAAAAAAAATAGAAGGATTTTAATCCTAGCAGCTTAAAGAAAGGTTGACCAGATATTTGAAGAGGGCATTTTTCCAAAGTTCCAGTGTTTTGCTTTTTGACATTTACTATTGTAGCTTGGATTTTATCATATATGTCAAGTCACTCCTTAATTTCACTTTTATATTGTCACCTTTGCATCAAATGTAACTGAGTTCATTGCTCTAGTTGTGTTACAATCATCTTTACCAGCATGTTTTATCTTGTCCATATCTATGTTTCTGCTGATCAAAGTGACCAGAAGTGAAACCCTACCATTAGTTGTGTATATAGCTGTGTATGTTTGAAACAATATGTTGTATAAATTTAAAAGCATGTAATAATATGAAGTAAAAATGCAAAGGTGATATAGAATATTGACTTTTTGTATTTTCCTCTATATTTTCACCCTATAGATTATCTATTTTAGCATATTCCTAAACTGACTGAATTCTTCTATTGATTGTGCCTTATCTGTAGCTTATCAATAGCATAAAAGGAGCAACCAGGAGAGATATTTCACTGGGCAATCTGAAGTATCCCAGGCAAAGCCCGATTTTCGTTTTGTTTTCAAGTGTATAGCAAGGCAAAAATCCATCTGTCAAATTAATAGCAAGGTCCTGTTTAAAAGAAACAAATTCCTACTTGTGTCAATACATTTACTGTAGTTTCTCATTAAACCTTGTTGCAATTTATTTCCTTCTTCACTAGATGCAACATATTTGACTGAAAAGTAGTTGCAATAATGTGAAGTTTTCTGGAAAGTCATGAATACCTTATGTGAGTGGAAATGTGTTCAGTTGCCTGTTGCTCCACAGCCATTAATCTGATGAATAAAGAGTTTGCACATGGGTTCACTCAGAGAGTTAACATCTGATTTTACGTGGAAATATTTGAAAGAAAAATTACAGCATACCCTGAAGCCTGTTAGAAAGATTTTTAGAGATTTATTTAATGCAATTTCTTGCCTTGGTTCCTGTTGTCTACTTAGAAAAGAATGTTGTTTTGAAATGTAAAATGAAATAAGGGGGAACAATTCAAACAATGTTTCTACTAGACCCTGAAAAAAAAAAAAATCTCTTACCTCAAATACATACAAAACCTGTCGGTTTTCATTACTCATCTGTTGTTCTACTATTTCATTATCATCTACATTAAATCAGATGATTCCCCACCTCTAAACTCGTTCTTTGGAGATAAAATAAAGGGGCAGGAACTACTTTCATTTATCAACATGAAATAACATCAGCATTTGTACTGGGATAGTATTTATGTCAATAATTCATTTTTAGAACAAAGAATAAAAAGAATTAGTAGTTATTGTTTCTCTCTGTGGAGATAAATGCTTGCTGCAGAAACTACTAGTCAGTTTGAACATTATAAGTTACAGGGCAATGCTCGATCTCAGCTTGATTTTAACATTTTAATTCTAGTATCCTGGAGAATTCAGGAAATCTTCAAACACAAATTGTGTCCCTGTTTGCTGCTTCTGTTATTATTTTTAAATTTATTAATGCTGGGATGTTGTTACTTAGAGTTGGAGAGAATGTGAAATTGGTGGGACATCTGTATTAAATAGCTGAATATGTTGAATGACCCATTATTAGTAAGATTGTAAGTACTCAGCCTCTGACAGGTACCTCACTGCTTCCTTGTTACAGTGCACTGGATGCGGATCAATGGAATAATACGTGTTTGAAATTTCCCTTGCTTTCTCCTAGAACGTTTTTTAATTACGTTGAAGAGACTTAGGACTTGAATCTAACTCTCACACAATCAGAAATTGTATTGCTTTGACAAAGAATATGTCATGTTGCATTCATGTGGTGACCTTGGCTTTAAAAGCAAGACTAGATGTGTCACTTGAAAATACTCTTGTCTTCTCCAAATTGCTATTTAAGATGCTATTTGCCTCAATTTTTTAAAAATTTAATTTTAGAATCTTTTGTGACCTGAATTGGTAGATAAACAAGCTTGTTTTGAAATCATCATGTGTCTAATTTCTTTGGTCTAAAATCTGATGCTTGCTCATTTCTGAGTAAATTCAATGTCTTAATACCGTTGTACATAAAATGTCTTGGGTTGGGTTTTTTGGTGGTGGTGGTTTTAGAGTTAAATCTGCTGACTTTCACAGATTTTGTAATTACAAGTAGCTGTGAACTTTACTCAAATGGCAGTTGAGTGTCCTTAGATTATAAACATATAACGTTCATATTCTGATCTATGCTCTGTTGCATATGTGGGGTTGCCCATAGAGACCAGCTGGCCCATGTGCCTGCAAGATAAACCAGGGCTGTTTAGATAGTTCATGACTAAATACAGAGAGCCAAAGGCAAGAAAATGAAAGCTTATTTCTTTACTTTTAGCTGCTCCTATAGATAGCAAACATTGACTATGCACAAAAGCCTCAGATCCTTCAGACACCACTTGGAATGTTTGGCTGGGACTTGTCTTCTAAGAAGCTTCCATAGGCAGGCTTCCTTTTCTTGCCAAATCTCCATGTATTGGAACAAAGCTTGTTTCAGAGTGGGCTTTGCCTTCATTTAGCTTGGTTATTAACTTTGGAAGATTATAAACAGATACAGATACAGGCTGAGCAGAAAAGGGGCTTTGTTGGCCTGCTGAAGAGTGGAGAGTAAAATAATGCTGTGAAACAAAATCCTGGTGGGGAAAAGGTCTTTAACTCTGCGCTGCAGTCACATGTTGTAGTGCAATCTTTTATAAAATGGTGTCTCCAGAAGCAAGTTATTCCACATGGGCCATCACTGAATTGAGTTTAAATTATTTCTATTATATTTCTTTACCCAGTATCTGAGAGATATAAAATATTCTCAGGGTGTGTTTTTTAAATGGGATATTGACACCTATCAGCTGCTTGTGAAAACTTCCATCTGTGTTCCCTTGGTTGATAAGAAAATATGCTGTTTACAGATAATATCCTGTTGTTCTATTATGAAATTTAATTTACTTAAACTTGGCTTTCAAGAATAAGTCAAATGCTCTTGAATGGATAAAAGCACTGTTTTTAAAGAGCATTTTGTGTAAGTATATTCTTTAATGTCTTAATATATATTGTCCAGAACAATAAAGGCATATATGCCCTGGAGTTAATACGTGGATGTGTGTGGCAGATGCAAGGCCTGCATATGGATGTTCAAATCCACATCAAGGCTTGTATCAACTCAGCATGATGCAGCAATTGAGAATGCCTGTTTGTAGAGCTCTGGTCAGCATTAACAAAAAAAAAAAAAAAAAAAGAAAAATAACAAAAGTTCCCAAGGTGTCATCATATAGATAAATTGTATAACTCAAAACCTATTATACAAAGTGTTGGAGATAGATATTGCAATATTTTTTTTATTTTATTGCAATTGTTTCAGTTGCAGCAGTTTCTGAAGTGAAAATAAATCCCAATTTAAATTTTCCATTATCTTCTCTCAGTAAATGCTGCAGTGTCTTGGTTTGTATTTTGACTATCAGAGGCTTTCTTGCACAAAACAGCACACATCCATGTGTTTGGAAATTTGCTTATGTATTCACTGCCAAGCAGGGCTTTGCTTCTTCAATAGTGATTAGATATTACTTTGACTGTGTGTGGAAATGTGCAGTAAATCAGTGATGAATTTTTCCATATGTCTTGCATAAAATCCAAAAATGGTTACCTAATGTAAGCCAGAACACCAGAAAACAAATTCTACTGTCATATATTAAAAAGGCCTTAGCAGAGTTATGAAATAAATAAATAATTTAACGTGTTGATCTTAATAAAATGAATTGCTATAACTGTTTTAGTTAAAGGATTCCTTTATTTGGCTAATGAATTTATTGAAATATGAGATTATCTTGTTACACCTAATTATATAACATATGTGCTCCAGGGTTTAGCAGCTGCAGATATATGAATCAGTCTGTGGCTCAACAGGTACCCCAAGATGCTGCAGTTAAATGCAGTTTCTTTACTTTTCATATGTGATCCAAGTCAAGAGGTAGAAGCTCAGGTGAGTGCTTTCAAACACTGGAGCTCTAAGGGGAGTTCTCTGAACCATGTTGTGCTGGTTTAAATATATTGATTCTGTCACTGTAGGACAGAACTGACCTGTTTTCTTCATTTTCTCTCTGCTTGTTTCTTTATAAAAAGAGATAAATAGATCTCTTGATGTTATACAGTATCTACATCTATTAGTACTGTATAAGTGATTACAGATTCAAATGATAAATAGCTCACATAAGAATTCTTTTGGACAGGTTAGCTTTTAAAAGCAACTTAATTTTATTTTAATTAGATAGAATCTGAAAAATTTTATTTAACTAGAACATACAGACATCTATGATATTTCACACAATATTACTCGGAGAACATTTCAGCATCTGGATAGACTGAATTTAATGTCATTCATCTGTATAGACTGCTTTTCCTTGAGTTAAAAAAAAAAAAAAAAAAGGTAAAATTATCAGCTATCTCTGTCTTATGACTGCACAAAGAAATTAAAGTAGCTGAAGAGGGTTATTATCAGTCATTTAGGGAAATGTTCTGAGTGATGAGCAGATAACTGTGAGCTCACTGGTTTAAAAAAATTCATCTCTGCGTAGACAATTTTGTATTTTACAAATGACTACAAAAGAATTGATTCCAAAATGAGCAAAACCAAGCTGCAAATCAGTACAGTATATTCTTAACCTTAAGTACATTTATAGTCCAAGTCCAACTGAAAGAAACAATTTGTAATAAATAGCTTATATTTCTCTTCTGAGAATCCATTACTATGCAATAAACCTAGATATTCCCAAGTGCTTTTATTATTAACATAACATGTTAATTGAATCAGCAAATAATTTTCAATCTGAAAATCATCTTCATGGCAATTACTGATATTAAATATACAATTCATATGAAACGCATAGGGTGTGTAATTGACCCAACTAAGCCGTAGTTTGAATTCTAGTTTATATTCAACTTCTGTGTCTACATTCAGTGTAAATGTTTTGAACCTGGAAGCAATGGCTAGTTCAAACTGAGATACCCGTCCCATCATTAATTAATGCAACATGAACTGATGACTGTACAACTTTACTGTATAATCAGAAACTGATGTTCATGAACATGTACTAAAAAATAGTATTTTTTGACAATTAGTGCTTGTAAAACTGAGTTTCACGGATGTTTACCAGAAGTTAACCTTGGTCTCAAAATAAACTCACGTATCTGTTCTTTTCATCTAAATTAATGCATATAAATATATTTGTGATTAATTGCTGTCTTTTAAATCACTTGTGGTTCGTATGTATTTGAGCGTTGGTCAAGAAGCTATGTCATGTGAATACAGAAGGCAATACATAGGCCTGTAATTACCTTAAACTGTGGACTTCAGGAGGGACTGAAGTGACCCAATCCCATCCCACAGTGCAGTACAGGGTCCCTGTTTCTACTTTCTACCTGTAAACTGTGCTGTTCCTTCCCTTTTACCTCTCTGGCTCTCTTGAGAGTGACCTTTGGCAACTCTTTCATATGCAGCTTTTATAACCAGAGAGATTTGCCAACCATGATATAAAAGTAGGGGTTTCATTAACTTTGTAAAATAATAATAACAGCAACTATACATATTAGTAGTTTTCTAAAAGTGTTTCTGGTTGTTACAGCTCTTCATGTTCAGACCCTGACTTCAAATACCAATGCAATGCCAGTAATCCCTGCATACATATATTTTGACTTCCAGAACGTTAGTGATGCCACTTGTTTCTTAAGAGTTTGAAACAGACAAAATGTCTTGAGAAGTATGAAAGAATGTATTGTTTTGCTATTTCTGCTTACTTGTTTTGTGGAGGTTTGGGTTTGTTTTGCTGTAAGAACTCAAGAAATACTTTGGGTTTTCGGTGAGTTGTAGGAAGGAAATGATTAATTATCCTCATGAACCCTGTATTGTTAGCCACAGTGATAACTGTAGACATATTTTACTCCTATAAATAGCTCCTCTTTTATCTAACATCTTTCAGTCAGATGGTGCTAAGGTCCCTCCTTCCTCACTAAGATTCCTACAATCCATATTTCAGCATTATGTTTTATATGTAATACAGTAAAATCCACAAAATGTGCTGTTGCCTTGCCTTTTAGTACAGTAGCATAAGATTATGAAAGGAATAATGGGTGTAGGGGATGAATACAAATACTTAGGTTTGGATTTCATTTTCTAAATCAATGCAGCTGGACTGACAGCCCTAGAGGTGCCCTTAAGCAGAGAAATTGTTAGAGAAGGTTAGATGAGGTGATAATTGCAGGACAGAATAAAAGTTGAACAACTGTTTTTCTTTCTTTCTGCATTTTTGAGGAGAACTGAATCAGTTTGGCGTATTGAGAAACCAGGAAAACAGTGGGCTTCTCACATTGTTTGTCTTGAAAATTAAAACCTCAATAATGTAAAAATGCTGAAAAGCCTCTAAATATATTCTATAATATCCTGAACTTGTATTGCCAAGAGGGTATTTACTTATGTTAGGGCTCCATCTGCAGTCATGAGGAAGAAAATCTTACCATTGGTGGCAGCTATCTCTGCTTCTGAGGCTTCACCCATTCACCATGTTTAACATAATAAACTCTCTCCTTTTATTCAGGTCAGCATACTTCAAGCTGATTTGCAGCCATAGTTAGTGTCTGATCTCTAATTATTTCCCGTATAGCAGCAAACAAGGTTATACTGACTATTTCTTTATATGCCAGTATTCTGTTAGGGCTGGCTTAAATTTCAAGTAGTTTTATTATCAGAAGTTTAGCCCGCACAGAGAATTTTACCATATAATCTCACTGGCACAATTATCAAGTTCCATTTTTAAAGCTGTTAGGATTTTTGTGCCCTCACTGTTTCAGTTTGAGAGAACATTGTTCCTCAGATGACAAGCACCATTCCAGTGCTTTCAATCTAAATATATTAATGGTCGTCTTGTATCTTCTTGTATCCTCTTGATTTTAAGCCACCTTGAGTTAAAATAGATTGGATGTAATCCTCACCCTCGATTTAAGATAATGTTTAGAAACAGTTATAGTACTTAACATAGCTAAATAACTGAAACAGTGCTCTTTTATTTGGTTCTTCTTGCCATCCACATATGAATTGGCATTTGACTTAGGTCTCCCATTTCTTTGAAACAGTCATCCAGAAGAGAAAACAACCACTTGTGAGGAACATGGAAGCTGAGCAATATGTAAGTGCAAGTATGTTTATTTCTTTACTACTGCCTGTATGCTAATCTATTAAATAATTTACCTTATATAAGTAAAAACAAGCAAACAAAAAATACCCAAATTTTGTCTTTCACTTACAAACCAAGTAGAAATAGGTAGTAAATTAGGGTAAATAGTTAAATATCAAAACCAGCAATTAAAACGAGGGCTAAACATAGGACAATACAAAGCACTGACATGGTTTACTCAAAGTCTCACGCTTAAGTGAATAGACACATGAAGTTGATAGGACAAAGCTTAGAGGTACAAATATCAGTCTTGCAGGTTTTGTATATAAACTGCTAATCAGTACTAATGAGAGTTTAGCTACTGACTGCATAATAGTAGCTAAGAAATTCATGGAATAGTGGGCATTTTTTTGAGCATGAGCAAGCATGTTAAAAACTTGTAAGAATCTAAAAAGAATGTTATTTAAAAATGTCACAACTGCCTAGTAACTAATGTTGAAGACTGAACTTTCTCCTTAGAAATGGAAGACTGAGTGATTGAAATAATGGATAAACAAAAAATTATTTAGAGAGGTTTAAAATCGTTAATAAATTTTTAATAAATAGCACACAAAAAATTCCAGTTCTCAATTTTTTTCTAAAATAAAACTCACACAAAGTGAATGCTTTCTCTGCATCCCTTTTCAGCAGTCCCCCATGGAGTTGGAAAAGTCTTAGCAACAGCTGTCTACCAAGGGTATATTTAAGTTGCTTACTTCCAGTACCTCCAGAGCAGTGAGGTACACTACCTCCCTATTTACTGGAGGGTAAGTGTACAGTAAAAGATTGCACACATGATTACTGTGAGCCAGGGATGGTACCCTCTGGTAAACTCCATGTCAAAACTATTATATACCCATGTTCTTGTGGATCTGAAACTGGAATGGATGTGTGTCTGTTTCCTGAATGTTTGTGAGAAGTAAGAAATATTAAGGAAAGAAACATGAGTTGCAAAATGAGAACAAGCAGCTCTAGCAGATGGTGCTACAGGAAAATATTGTAAAGAAAAGTTGAATGTGGACACAGAAAATGTCTCTCTAGACAAGTTTCATTGTAGTGCTCCTCACTTAAATGAGGAACAGCAAAATTATTAAAGAAACTATCTGGTTAAATTTGGGAATAGTACTCCATATCAACAAGACTGAGCTAATGCAAGTTTTTAAATACAGGAAAAACAATTGTTAGTGTCATTATCTCACCATTTGCCAGTAGAGGGAAAGGAATTTTCGTTACAATTCTTAAAGAAGCATAAAAAGTGCTCACAGCTCAACTAAAGAAACAGCTTGCAGTACTGTGCATTTGGCAAACTATAGGAAGTTCAGTAAAATAATTTTGAAGGGTTTGTGTGTTGAGTTTTGGTTTGGTTTGTGGCTTTTTTTATATAATGAGTAGATAATACCGTTATCACTGTGGCAGGTTTCTGCTGTTCTTCTAGAGTGGATTGTAAAATAGATATCAACAAATAGGAGAAACTGGGGAAGACATGAAAGAGCTTACTTAGAGAGGTGGTCAGGGTCTGTGGTCATTTAAAGTGATGGTTTTTTGTCTTGTGTTGTTGTATAACCATGTTTTACAGGCTTACAGAACATTGTTGCACTCTTTTTTTTTTTTTTTCCAGACTACCTAAATTGTATTTTGATGCATACAAAATTTTGATGAGCAGGAGCCAATACATTTATAAACAAAGTAACCTTACAGTATGAATTTAAAATTCAATCCAAAGAAATGTAAGTAGTTTTTAAAACAAGTAAATTATTTTGAGTATGCAATCAGTGAGGAAAAATTGTTACAATGAAAAGAAAGCTGAGGCTGTTCAAAACTTGCCAACTCTTTGGATGCTCACATATGTTCAGAGTTTTTAGGCCTCCTATTACAAAAAGTTCATTTGTAGGTTGGCCAGAACAGCCAAACCACTACATAAGTTGGGTACAGAAAGGAAACCATTTCAGTGATCAGCAGTGTGTGATTTAGCATTTTGAGAGTCAAAGAGGCTCTTGTGATTGCTCCTGTTTTAGTCTCCCTGTGTTTCAAAACCCCTTTCATATTGTGCACAGCTGCTAACACTTACAGTTTGGGGATAGTGTTGACACAGGAACACAAAGGGTTTGAGATATTGCTCGCTTATTACCAGGGTGGGAGGTCAGGGGGAGGACGTGTGGGGGTAGGAATTTTCCAAACACAAATTATTGCAAAAGTAACTCATGACTATGGCTAAAGACTATTTTCTTAGTTGGAAATTTATGAGCAGGATAGACCATGCGTCTCATTCAATGATTCTATAGATTCAGGTATTCTGAGGGAAACTTGCCAAGCAGGTACAGATCTACCACACTGTGCCTCAAACTTGAACACAATCATGGCAATGCTGCTGTTGCATTCATATGGCATTCGACTGCTAGTTGCGAGTATCTCCATCTCAATGTGTGAACTTGGTAAAAAAAAGAAAAAAACAAAACAAAAAAAAAGACTTTTCTATTCTAGACCTATGAATTGCTGAAACTGAAAGTAGAATCTTGAAATTTGTGCTTAAACTTTAAGCTTAAATTAAGCTTAAACTGCTTATTGAGAAAGTATCTTTTTGAGCTCTCACAATGAAAGCTTCTTGTTCACAATGTGAAAAAATAAGTATTCCATAGGAGATGAAAGACAGTTGAGGATGGCAAGGTTGGGGCACTGGTGTGCACAGGTAAATGTGATTGATATGTCAGATCACAGGACATGGAAAGATGAGCAGAATCTGGCCCCTCTAACTGTGGGCTCATTTTGATTAGGCTGGGCCTCTCCAGTGGTGGGTACCAGTAATATCAGTTTGTACTTTATTTTTTGAGAAAAGGGAGACAACATAATGATTTTTAAACCACTGCACTGCAGGAACCTTGGCATTTTGCACATTGTGAGGTTCTCACAGTTTAGCAGCTCTGGACATTTTCACAAAATGACCTGTAAGAAACCAAGGAGAAGCTGGCTGCATGTGGCCTGAGGTTAAAGTCTTAAACTAAATTGTTTTACTGAGTTTGTCAAGCTCTCTAGTGTGTAGAGAATGACAAGTTGTTTGCAAAGTGTTTCAGATCAAGAATTTAACCAAACCTTAATGGACCACCTTTTGGACTGAATCATTTCTTGTCAGAGAGAAGAAATGGGGAGAGCTTACACCAATAGGTTAAGCACAACCTTTGTAAATACCCTGTGTTTGATAGTGAAATTTAAAAAATGCTATTCTCATGGATGAAGTTCCTAAAAAGGAAAAAAAAATTAATTTGGATGATGTACAAAACCTATAGATAAAAATTATGTTTATTTCTGCAAAAAATGAAAACACTCAAGCAAGTAAAGACACTTAGCTATACTTTTTATAATGTCTCCAAGTATGATTTTACCATCCTAGGAGAAAGAAAAGCTGAACTCCTTTGAGGAAGCCAATATAATACATATATAAAAAGTAACGAATGGAATACATTGTGTCCCAAGACTTTATTCAGAGTTGTTCATAAGGAATAGACGATGTGATAACAAGGATTTCAGTAAAATTGCCTCAATATAATGACTGTATGATGTGCTGACTAACAAAGACTTTGAAGCAAGAAGCAAAGAAACAATTTCCATCTGTTCAAAAATGTTGTGCATTCTTTATAGATACACAGGATTAAAGGAAAAAACCACCTGATTTCAGCATCTGTTTCTTTTCAAATGGAAACAATGAAGGTTAGTAAGCTTTCGGCTGTTGGAGTAGTTTTGGTGGGGTTTTTTTTGCTTGTTTGCTTTTTCAAATCTTGGGTAAAAAAAGGGGTAATGGTATGTCCAATAGTAACAGGTTGGTGTTGCACTCATAGAGAAAGAATTTGGATTCCTATCCAAAACATATGTTTTTCTGTAAAAGTCGGAAGGGGTGGAAAAAACCCTCAAAATATGTCAGTATGCTTCCACTGGCAAACAGCGAGTTACCTGTAACCTCCAGGCTGTTCTTAAACTGCGGGACAATCACTGCATAGAGCTGCAGTTTCACCTGATTGCTATGATACAGGTGAGATCTTCACAACTCCTTTCTCCTTCAGCTTTATTTCTGTGAAAATTCTACATGCCCCAAACTGTTAATATTCTGCTTTGTGGCATCTCTGATTTTAATGCTAAACTGTGTCACCAAATTAGTGGATTTTAATGTTCACTGAAAATTGAGAGGTTGGAGTTGAAAAAGTAGGGGTATCTTGTCGGTTTTAATCACCATCAAAATCCACACGTTAACCAACATGATTCAAATCAACCTACTTTGTCACCATCAGAGTGCAAAGCATCCATCTGAAGAGAATGCTTAAGGCCTCGACATGTAAGGTGTTTGACTGGACTTCCCACTCTGCAAAGCATCCAGCAAACTGCTGCTGTACAAACGGATTCATAAAAGTCTTATGAGCAAGGTCAGTCCTCGACTTTGTCTCCTCTTTCATCTACTCTCAGACCCCTTGCCTTAAACTGCTATCACACCTAGCTCTATTAAAGTTGTTTTTTTGCAGCTTTCTAGATGCTTACTAGGTAAGTTATATTTGCCCTTACTGGCTTTCGTCCTGTGCAAGGAAATAAAACATTCAGAAACTGATAGACATGGGGAGCATGTATAGCTTTAAAACATTAAGGGGTGGGTGGGTGGTGGAAAGCGTTTTGATGTACAGACTTCAATCAGAATTAAAGCAGTTGCATGTTTGGGCTTGATATTTTAACTTTGAATTTATATTGGTACAATAGTGGAAGCATAATTTTAGCATGCATATGTGCTTATCACTCTTTTCCAGTCAAATATATTACAGGCAGAATTTAATTGTAATTTATATTTTCTGGTTAAATAGATATACAGAAAATAAAGGGGACAAAACACAGGTTTATTATCACTGAAACCGTAAGACATTTGTATCCATGGCAAGCAGAGATACCATGTAAAATGTGAATATTTTCAACCTTGCTTATCAGCAAACAGAAGAAAGTTCTGCTGTTACAATACGTATTCTGTTTTGTTTTGTGGTTGTTGTTTGGTTGGTTTGAATGTATCAGCCAGCATAACTTGCCTAAATGATAGCTGTATGTGGTAGAGTAGAAAGGAGCTAAAACTTGAACTGTGTAAACATCAAAGATTATGTTTATTTATGTTGCCATGAAGTGATGAGACTGACAGAATGTAGATCACACTAATGAAAAACAAGGTGAGATTTCACAAAAAGAATTCCCACTGCTGAAGAGTTTTTAAAACTATTCCAAATATGATGCATGTTCTCAAGCATGAGCTGAGACAAAGAGGCTGAACTATGAATGACAAAGGCTGCTACCCCATCTCAGTACTTAATATTCCACATTATGACCCATAATAATCAGGGATATTAACAATTTTGAGCAATTATACTAGTGACAATTACTTCTTAAAAATCTCTGTTGTGATTTGAATGATAGGATTTTGCTGCTTCTTACACTGGAAGAACCGACAAGAATTAATATTCCCTTAACTTTCTAAAGGTTCGTTTGTGTTCTCACCAAAAAACATGTCAGTATTAAGAGAGTTTTAGGGCATGGACCTGTGAATAGATGCTGCTCTACACTAAGAAGCAGTAGAATAGTTCTTGGTAAATGGAAGTAATTTGTTACTTTCCGAAAGGCACTTAAGCTACCCCACACCTATAGATCTGTCAGTCAGCTTCCTTTGCAGCGCATATTATTGCATAGCAGCAGTGCTGTCTTTCTGCTTTAAACTCGGTGTGTGAGACACGGGAGGTCATCTGCCCTCCCGATACAGGAGAGCCGGCGGGGATGGCCCGCGGAGGACGAGAGAGGGTGCGGGTGTGGGGCTGCAGCTGCGAGTGCATCGTTCAGCAAGGTGCCTGTCCGGAGGAGTCCCTTACAAACAAGTGGTTTATGCCGCTCAGGATACTGTTTGCTCTGGAGTACAGGTATTTGCATGGGGACCCAGGTCCAGACCTCGTTCCCCTGAGATCTGGAGGAGCCACTCCCTCCATGGATTTTCTAGTTTAGGGAGACCAGAGTGCCCTGCTGGGGCCTAACTGAGATGTGGTAAGTGACTACTCTCTTTTAAGTTCATACCCAAGTTTACTGAGTAGTAATTTTCTTGTGCAACAGATCTACTTTCCCTTGTTGTAGTCCATCTAAGTAGATGGTTAGTTGTGTTAAGGAGTTTTGTCAATTGTTATTTTAAAACTTGGAATCACTTGATTTAGAAAAGTACACATATTTTGCTTAGTAGTAAAATTTTACATTCATACTTCGGGAATAAGATTTGTTAATTTTGACATAGGCCTTTAAAAATTATGTTGTGTGCTATCAAGCACTTATATTGCCATTGAGTAGTATGATAGCTTTATAAGTATTTGATTTTTCTATGTTTTTATGGGTTTTATGTTTAATGAAGTCTGACATTATCTATCCAACAGTGATGCATCTGCATTTTGATAACCAAAGTACGATTAATAAGGTCCCATAATAAACCGAATTAAGTTGTACTGAAGTTGTACCAAGCTGTAACTGCCATTTTACTTGAGAAAGCCTTGCTATAAAATACGGTGTGACCTGCCTGAAGCCACACAGCAAATCTTTCAGAAAGTCAGAGCGGGCTTCTTTCTATCTTTTGTTCTAAACATATTTCTTCCAAATAAGGTAAGACATGTAGGGGGAAACGATCATGGTTTTATACCCCAGAAAAGAAATAGATTAAGCAGTAGTGTACATTAGCATATATGTTTGCACTTGCGAGTTAAGATCAGTCATCAAAAATTTCATCTTAAATGAAAATTTTAATAAGTATGTCCGTTTGAACAAGTATACAGCTTTATTATCTGAATGGTGGCTTACTCTAAAAATGCATAAATATGCATCTACTTGAAAGATTTCTAATATTGCGTTATTAAAATTCTTATTATCAATAAAAAAAAATATCTGTGGAATAACAAATTATTTTTCCATATGCAAGAATCTTTAGAACTGTGTGGTCTAAAAATGAGACATTTCCAAATAAAATTGCGCTATGCAGAAGAAATTGAGGGAAAAGTCCTTAAGGTGACTTTTAAATGAAAATGAAATGTCTTTTAGTAAGTTTCAGAGGTACAATATTACAGACTAGTAGAATTGTATCTCATTAATTTCAAACATAGATTTTATGTGAGGCTATTTGATTATAATTTGATTATCTGACCCTGTAATTAAAGTTTATTGCCAATTTCAAAGCTTATGTGTAAAATGAACTGTTTTTCTTCAAAGCAATATACAATCCATTGGACTCATTGACTTCTAGTTTTGCATTTAAATCGAAAAGTCTGTTATAACATGACAAACAGGTTCAGTTTTTGATCATTAATCCTGCTAAGCAATATTCATAAATTCAATTTTGAATCAGTTGGAATACTTTTCTTTTATTAGTTTCTGTGTTATTAAATGAGATTGTTTCTGACTAATATATTTCTGGACTCAAACTGTAGCTCCAAGCTGTTATTCAAATCAAATAACATGCCCCTTACTTGTGCCTAGCACTAATAAATGCCAACTTGTGATACATTTGCTGGAGACTGTCACGAATATTAAAGGAGGCAATAATGCCACTAATGTCTTATAAGTAAGCTTATTTTTCTAAAGGGCTGAAATCAGTCATCCTACTGAGGGGGGCAAAGGGGGAAGAACCTTTAAGACTTAAAGCCTAAAGCATTATTTTACTCAGCTAAACATTATTATTGAGGAGGTAAATAACCAAGAAATTGCCACGGGAGAGAATGAAAAATATAACATGTAACTTCTGGTGCCACCCTGAGCAACGGAAATGCATCCACTGGCTAAGCATATGCTGGGTTTAGTAGAATTGCATGTTCATTGGTTCAGAGGCATGTTTTTCTCTCTCTGAGTACTTGAATTAAAGGAAGAAAAAAATTTCTGGTTTACTGTTATTGTCAACCACCTACTTCAGTTCTTTTGAGATATTACTGGTAATAGCTAAGGGTTTTGGTATAGAACACGAGTTTAACGTGTTGACATTAAATTATCTAAATAAAATTAACTTGCCTGAGCATCATCCCGCACTCTGGACAATTTGGGAAGGAGTGCATTGGGTGGGGCGAGGGTATGACTGGGACTGCGAGATGTAGCACGGACCCTACCTGTGTCTCAGTTGGATACAAGGGTAGTGCTGAGATCTGGATGCAATCGTTTTACCTATTTTGCTTTCTCCTATCTCAGAATATTCCCCCTTTTTTTGTTAAAGGTAGTATATTAATAATGAATATCAATTCTATGACTCTATGTACTTTTTTATGCCACTTTGAGACACATATTCATCCCTTTGTTTCTTTAGCATTTCCCCAGATGTTTAAAACTTAATTTTAAAAAGAGATAACTGCGGTTTTTATTTTGTGCAGAATGAGTTCTTAGCTTTCCTACTTTCTCAAAAGTTCTGTGTAATAACATTATATTTTCTTTTCCAAAATAAACCCTCTTATCTCTATTAAAGTTCATGAGTGTCAGTATCACAGAATGTACCAAAATAAATGTTTTTTTTTTTTTTTTTTTTTTTAATGATGACTCCTACATTGAAGGTGCTTTTAATTGGAAAGGGTGAAAGGGTTGAGACAAAATCTAATGATCTGTTTTATGCCTTTAGTTTTTACAAACTGTTCTGTGTTTTTCAGGATTCATTCCAATTTGATTAAGTTTACAAACTGTCTGTGACCTCCTTATTAGCTGTTTCGGAAAGGTGCTCTTTCTTAAGGACATGATTGAGCATTTTGTAGCCTAACTGGATTGCCTGTAGTGCTCACACATTTTGTTATGGCCTCCAGCCGTACCACCTTACCTCGGGCAGTGATCTTGTCAGAGTTCATAAGCTAACAGGTCACGTGAGATGAGTTATGAATGGGATACCCATAAGGAGGCATCACTTTACCCTCTGAGCTAGCAGGGAATCCCTGGCCTAGCACTTCGCTTTCAGATTTTCAGTTTTTTGTGTAAAACACAAACTAATCATGACTTCTCATCATTAGAGATATTACTGGACTATCTGGTGCTGAGACAGAACTACAATTCACAGAACAGATGAACAATATATGCCTAACATGTAAATTAACTGATTTTTTTTTTCTTAACTCTAAAATGTTGCCTAGTTTAACAAATGCAGCGATACTCCCCAAAGAGGGATTCATATCAGTGCCTCCTCTATCTGCAGTGTCTCATTATTTCTGTAGTGCAGTGGAACCATTTGGTTTGAATGCTTCTATGTTATTTTTTTACATGGCAAATTTTTCTGGCACTTATTATAGACATAATACTCCTTACAATGACTATAGTAATGTGATGGACTGTCATATATAATGTATGATACAAAAATGGCTTGAAATGTATTTATATTTCCATCTTCCTGTGACCAAGGTTGGTCCTCAAACAGCCTCAGCCTGCATGGTAAGAAAGAAGCCCATTCAAAAATGACTTTGGTATCTAACTATCTTAACTACATAATGGTGGTTTAAGTTCTTCTGTCTAGTGTTAGAACTATGTTATATACTACACTGCTTTGATAATACCAAAGAAACCAAATCCAGGCCAGGATTTAGTGGCCAGGGCCATTTCAACATGTAGTTTTCTCTAACAACAATTGAGTACATCTTTTCTCACTACACTTTTCTGGAGATATTTTGACTAAAAATAAGTTATTCTGGATGCAACCTATTTAGATGAACAGGCATCTGATACCTGTATTTAAGAACCAACAAAACTGGGCTTGTAAGAAAATAAGTTCTATCTGATGCAGTGATATCTCTAGGGTGGAAGAAGAGGTATTGTTCGTCCCAAGTTAAATATCTAATATCAGTATAAATTGCATGGTATGCCAAAACTCTTAACAGTTATATTTCATATTTTTGGCTTTAAGAGTAAACTTGCTGACTTGAGTTCACATCTAATTATCATCTTCTGGTTTTGAAAGATAACACGAGAATCAAGAAGTGTGCTAAGACTCCTGTCTATCGTACTCAGCTATATTAACAGCAATAACAAAGGCCAATAAGAGTGCATTGATTGCTGCAGATTCTCAATAATCTTTCTAAGAACTCCAGAACAATGAAAGCTTTTGCCTAATTAAAAGCTGAAGAATCTAGGGCCAGATGCACTGGCAAGTTGTGGTTGGGTTTTGCCGCATGTTTAATGAGATGTGCAGTGATACACGCTTTTTGTCTCTATAGCCATAAATTAATTTATACAAACATATAGCCCATAACACATTTTGGTTTAGCTTTCAAGAGATCATATTCTCCAGATTTCCTAGAGCAGCAGAAGTTTGAAATAACACTTCACATATGCTTACTCTTCAGTACGTGCTTAAATATGTCACTGATTAAAGTGGGAATACTGAATGTGAAAATTAACATTGATGTCAGTGTTTTCTTAAGGTAAGTCCCTAATTATTAATACTTCTTAAGCAAATCCATTTAATTTTTCAGAAAAAAAAAACAGAGCATCTGAAGATGCTTGCTGTTTGACATCTAATAAAAAATTAATTAGGCTTGGCATGATTGTTTAAACTTTGGTTAGGTTGCAATTCTGTTTTGAAGAATTATTTCAGAGAAACATTATGATAGTGTTTATCATAACATCTGGTTATCTCCCTCAAAGGATCTCTGAAAATAATTAAGAAATAAAATTTTTAGAAAATAAATGGAAAATATTTTTCAAATTTTAGCTCTGGAAATATTTCTTTTTAGTACTGGACAACTAGCCATTTTTTGTTCTTCATAAATATTCTGTTAAAATAGTAACATAAATAAGATTTTAATGATACCAAAAATGTAGGGTCAGTAAATGCTGCTTGCTGCACGCTTCATCACAAGAACCTGTGTCTCTCAGATTAGGGTTTATAATCTGCCTTCCGTTTGTTTGACTGATTTTTTTTTTTTCTTTTTTTTCCTTTCAGGAGGGCCAGCCTTACTACACATTAGAATCAATTTTGATTCCACAAAAGCAAGGAATGAAGATTGTATCCCCAAAGTGCTAACTAATATTTGCATACCCTGAAACGTAGGTTTACAAAGTGAGTCAACCTTTCCGTCTGCCTGACAATCATGACTAGGTTAATGTCCGGTTTTGCTCAACTTAACCACTCACATATCCATACTCATTCTGCACAGAATATAGAGACATATGTTAGGGTTTTTTATTAAATAAAATTGAATTTTATCCTTACAGTGAACAGATTCCTGTTGTCTTCTGCAAAATTTTCAGATTTCCACTATAAGCACAGACATTGTTCTTTAAGTGGATCATCATCATTTTACAGAGAAGTAAGACTTACATAGCATTCCTTCATCTTCTCCGTCCTATTTCCTCAACTGTAAAAACTTTGGGATTTTTTTTTCTATTCTAAATTTTTAGAACAAGAATAGCTTTGTGGATCTGCATTACTTAAAACTTGAATTGAAGATATGCACACCTGCCATTTCACTGACATTGTTAAAGGAGCCTGAAGGTTAAGGAGGGACATGGGAAGTTCTAGCCATACACTAAAAATAGAAGGTAGTGCTTCAACCTCTTAATACATTTGATTCTTTGAAGAAGATTAATTATTTATTTTCATTTCTATTTTAAGAGTGACAGAAGTGACAATAATTTTAACACTTTTTTTTTTTTCCCCAGCAATTGGCAAAGTCTTGAAACTGTTTAGTACTCCAGCTTAATATCTCTCTATATTGTGATGGTAACAGGAGAACATATTAGTATGATGCTTTAATATATGTCCATACTTCTTTAATTTCCTGTAATAAGTTTAAGTAATTTTTTTGGCATGCCATTAACAGCATCTCAGTAAAACGAACAAAGATTAGCAATATTTTCTCAAATCCAGTCACTGTACTCTCAGAAAACATCACTGTGTCAGTTGAGTATGTGATTAATATTTTTGTTTCTAAGGGCTATAAGTTCTAAATTGTCTCTTAAAAGAAATTTTGCCTTTTAGATCATAACATACACTATTTCTGAAGTGACAATAATGATGTGATTATAATTTACACCAGAAGGCTCATAAGCACTTTAAGAAAACTCATACAACTGTTTTAAATAGTTAATAACTGGTTTAAATATCAAATAGTTTACTTCATATTTAAATCTTAAAACCTAAAAATTAATTTAATTGTAAAATTTCAGACATTTTCCTAGAGGAAAATTAATTATTTTTTTTTTAATAAGATGGCTTAGACTTCAGTTAACTTATTTAGATATTTGTTTAACTGCTCTGTGGTAAAAAATGCTGCATATCAGTAATTAGGTTTTGAAGATGCTCAAAATCTAGTAACAAAAGTATTTACTTCTATATTTAATGACCAGAGTACATCAACTTGAAAAAAAAAAAAAAAAAAAAAAAAAAAGGAGTTATATTCAAAGTATTAACAAAACCCCAAACACACAAACAGCAATGCAAAAAGCATAGGAAATTCTTATGCTGACAGTTTTGCCCTGGTGTGTAGATTGTGTTGTCTATATTTTTGCTACATTTTACTCCACGACAGTGAAAAACCTGCAACTGTATGAAATTTCATTCGGATTTTCATATAAACAACAAATTACTAATTAATTTCCAACAACTGGATCAGGTTAGCAGAGTAAGATATTTTACTGAATTACTCTAGATCCTTTTTGGGAAATTACTGTCATCTCATGCTTTTAAATGTTAAAATATTTGTGTAAGTACAGTTTTTATTAAAATGAATGAATGAATTCAGCCAATTATAGCACGTTATAACAAATGGATTTTGTACGAAATATTCTATTGTGTTCTTTTTTCGTAGTTCATACCCTTGGAGTGCTCATGTGAGTTTGGGAGTCTCACACTGTGGAAAATTTATCTGTGGTATCTTTCATGTAAATTACAGCGGGATTAAGTCTTTTTTATCAAGCCTCAGTTACTGTGAGCATGTCATCTCTGGAATGCCTCTGCTGAAGTTTACTTGAATAGTTAGCCAGTTTGCATAGTTAAGCACAAAATTTGTAGGAATCAGCTCAGAGTATGCAGAACCTTGCAAAGCTCATCTCTTTGAAAAATGTCCGAATAGATATTCAAATCAGTATTACAACATAAATCAGAAATGCTTTCCACATTTTACAGTGTACTCCATATGACAAGAACATTTCCTCTCAGATATAATTCCTTTTCAAAGAGTGAAAATCTTCAGCTTGATGGCACTTGATGGCAAAAGAATGTTAACTGAAGTGTGACATAATGCTGTTGCTTGTTCACATTCAAATTTAAAACAATAAAAAAAAAAAAAAAAAGAGTGGAGGAAAAAGAACTATTTATCATATGGTTTATCCACTGAAAGAGTTTCAACTTGTAAGCCCACATTTGTTCATGACGGTAGTGCCATTACAGCACAGGTGATTTTACCCCTGCTGCTTTTCTTCCATGGGTGTTGCTGTCAAATCTTCCCAGTCACGTCGGTTAATTCATTCCGTGTGCCAACAGTAATTACGCTAAGTTCCATGCTGACTGCAATGATGTGAAACTTCAGAATCTGTGCAGCTATGATGTCATAAGGGAGTCATTAATGTAAGAGTGGCTTATATAGAGGCCTGAAGGCCCATGCCAATTAATCACATTCCCATATGAAAGGTCTCGATTTAATCATCCTGATGGCAGGCCTGTCAGAAATGTAATTGTCCACTGAAGGTCCAAATGTGTCAGTGGACATCCCAGCAAAAGGCAGCAATCTTTCAGAATAACGCTGTACAGTATGGAGATCATTCCGCTTGTTTTCCTCCTCCTCCTCGTGCCCCCCGCCCAAGCCTGTTATTGATATAAAGGTTGAAGCTCAGGCAGCTTAACTGTTATGTGGAATGACCTTTACTTTTAATATTAATATATTATTGTAAAGTCTATGAGACTCATAAATGCAATTTTAGAATTCATATGAAATGCCATGTGCTGAACCTATTGCAACTTTTCCTCTAGTCCTGTGGCAGGTTGCAAACTATGCGAATTAATATGCATCATATTCTTTCCCCTTTATTTACTTAGAGAGGTTTGCCGAGCAACTTTATCAAGAGTAACATTATCAAGAGCTTTCCTGCAAGCTTCTTTATCATATTCACATCCGTGTCTGCTCGACACTTGTCACTGTCAATCAAATCGCAATAATACGCAGATGATTTGCTCATTTGGTTTAATAAAATCTCTCTGCTTATTTGCACTGCAGTCATTATGCCACATAATTGCTCTGCCGCTGAGGTGAAAGGCAGCCAGTTGCCTGGGGGATAAGAAGAGACTATTGCTATATGAAGGATTTGTTTCTTTGCCTCTGTCTCTCCCTAGTCACTCATATCCCTAAAATTAATATTGTATTTGAATCCAGTCCTGCTATTCTTATGCAGGCTAACATTGTTATTACTTATTATTTGGATGTGAAGTCATTTATTTTTAGTTTTGATGTCCAAGCTGTCAAGCTAAATTTCATTGTGTACTGCCACATACAATTTTTAACTGCCATTTAAACTCGATTCAGAATCCAAATTATGAAGAGAACATGTTCAAAGGAATGGGCTGACAGGAAGTATAGCTACAATTTTTATTTCCCATGAAATCAAAGTATAGATCTTGTTATTGTTCCATGGTGGAGATATGTGCAGTTTTCATACTTCATAATCTTTTTTGTATTGGCTGGACACTGTGATTCAGAAACAGAAAAAAAAAAAAGGGGCTATTTATGCATATGAGCAGCCCTTAGGGCACAGAACAAAGGCATTCACTTGCGGAAATGATATAGCACAGAACTAGCTCAACTTACTGTTGTAAATTCGTGAATGATTTGCACTCCATTTTCCAGTAGATTCTACTATGACGGATGGTGGAAGTAAAAATGAGGAATCTATCCATGCAACACAAACCTTGGCTCCTTCACTGCAGAGTTAATATATCAGTCACTGCCATGTGATAGCAGTCATGATCCCACATTTTGGGGGTGATTCCATCTCAGTGGCATACTCATTAGGAGACTAAAACACTTGTATTTTTAAATGTATTCCAAACAGCAAGTACTTAATGGTTTATTTTAAAGAAAATTAAAAACCAGACTAAAATTGCCTATGAGAGAATACATCTATGTTCACTTTCCCTCTTTTTATTCAAAGTCCTGCATTGAGCTTAACTAGAACCCTGCTGGTAGGTCAGAGGAAGTACCGATATTTTAAGGCAGTTGAACTGGAGGACATCTTTCCCATTGGTGTAAACTCCACCTAATAGTATTCAGATATAGCGAGTGATTACTCATAATATTAACTTGGGGATAGTTTCTCTAGCTGCCTGAATTCAGAAAGACCACATTTAAATAGAAGAGCCCATTAACTCTCGGAAGTCCAGAACAGGACTAAGTCACTTGCAGCCTTTGTGGTAGGCCGTTATGTTTCATCCAGTCAATATGATATTGAACCCAGCCAAAACAAATTTATACCGGTGAGACTTTCAACCTCACTTTGAAGAAATCAAGAGATGCAAAATAACTTCTTTCAGTACTTAAAGTGGTTAATCCCTATTAAAATGTTTACTGAATGAAACTGGTTCTTGTTACGGCCTTCCACACTAGATGAAAAAGATATTTATCTTCCAGCATTTTCTCTCTGTTTTCTTTCGTCTTGTAGTTGAGTTCTTTCTCAGTAGTTTTTAGCAAAATTAACATATCCCTTAACATGGCATTTCACCAGCTTTTTGTGTGTACATGGCTCTTTGTTTTCATCTCAAGTATCGACATCAGATAGCTGAGCAGTGTTTGGTCTAACGTTAATCTTTATTTTGGGGTGCACGGAGGCATAGCAGTTGTAATGGGCAGCTAATATTGAACTTTTTTAGTTCTGTAATTTCTTTTTAAGTACAAGAAAGGACTGCATTTCTTTTTTTCTTCACTGTATCATTTAGTATTTAGTTTGCATTTTTGTTTGAATGAGCATACCTATGAAGCAGTTGTGACCACCCTTTGACTATGGATCTTGGTCATTATTTACCGCTGTGGAATGGATCGAACATTTGTATTATCCAAGTATGCTTGTAACTTTTATTTCCTAGGGAAAAATGTATTAGGTCTGTTATCAACCCAGTACTGCGATCTCTTGTACTAAGACAGGTGATGATATAAAGCATTCTAAATCTGACAGTCTGTGCAATGGAGTGCAGCTGGACTACGTGCTGTATTTCACCCCTACGTGAAATGTGGGGGTAGGTATCAGAAGCACCCTCTAACTAGATGCCACAATGTTACTTGCCTAGGCTGCTTCTGCTTCATGAATGATCTTGGATACTCCTCTTCTACATTACACATAGCAGTGCAGATTTATTCTAACTCAGAACTCTCATCATCCTTTTTGAATAACAAAATGATCATCAAAGGAAATTGATAAAAGCATATACATTTCCTTCAGGTAGTTAAACACCCATAGATGGAGATCTAGTGACTAGGAAAGAGAGATGAGAGGTTTTTCTCTTAAATTTTAGACTACTAAAGATCTTTTCACCAGTCTGCATGGCTGTTAGAGTTTACACAGCATTTTTTTCTTTACAATACAGTTCCTCATTCTGTCCTCTTCCATAATTTAGCTTTGCGTACTGACCCAAATAGCTGTTCATTACAGACTGTTGCTGCTACTACACAGTAGCCTATGCAGACAGATTATGAAACCAGAGATCTTATGAGGGTATCAAGCTGTGGATCAGGTTGCTCAGAAAGCTTGTGATGTCTCTCCATCTTTGGAGATATTCAGAACCCAGCTGGATGTGGTCCTGAGCAATCTGCTCCAGCTGACCCTGCTCTGAGCAGGAGGGCTGGACCAGACAATCTCCAGAGGACCCTTCCCACCTCATCCTTTCTGTAATTCAAAGATGCAGAATTGCCATATGACTTATAAAAGCCCTTTATATAAAGAATGTAAAGATACAGTAGTATTTATTGTCATCGTTCAGTAATGAATAGTTTTATAGTGAGATTTAAATCCTAATCTGCATTACAAATAGTGAAGAACTTTATTTTGCCTGATCACTTGTTTTTGTTTGTTTGGGGGTTTTGTTGTTGTTGGTTTGGTGTGGTTGCGGGGGTGAGTGGGGTGTTTTTAAAAAAATACAGATCTACTTAACTCATTTTAGGCCTGATGATTCCATGACATTTTAGTCCATAGGAGCAATTCAAAATATTTTCTGCTAATTAAATGGTAGATAAATTCTGAACCAGATTTCTAAAGAGGCCAGACACAGTAAATTTCAACACCAAGCCCTAAAGATTGTTTGAAATAAAATCTTCACTCAGATTAATCACATAAACACTTGGAGAGGAAGGAAGGAAGGAGAGTTTCATTTTCTTGTTCTTATGGTAATAGCTGATCCTTTTTAATCTCTAATATTAAAAAGATCTTAATTCTACATATGCTTATTTTGTCATGGTGGCTGATTTGGCTTTATGAAATGTAATGAGTGTTTGGAAGAAACGTTAACTGTTGTATGCTTAACAGTTTTCTCATATGGAAGTACAGCTGTTGTGTTACTGTTGTTTTAATGTTGCCTCACTTTTCCTTTTTGTATACAATCCATTGTATGTTCCTTTTTAAAAGCATGTTTATGCAGTTTACAATGGAAAGCAGCAACAGCCTTAAAAAGAAATTGTTGCCTATATTTTTTACAGAGTCATGTTAGTTTCAGACAGATTGTTTTTAGAAGTTGATAGGATATTAACTTGTGTATTACCAAAAATAAAAACAATGTGAATTTATTTAAAACCACAGTACTTAGCTTGGAGTGCAGCTGCCATAATTACTTAAATAAGGTATTGGTGTGTTTGGATTAGCAGAGACTTGTGCATACACATACACACAGAATGGGAATTTCCCTCCAGCCCAAACACTGAAAGCACCTGCCTGTGTTCAAAACTTTGGTGAGCAGGATTTTCAGAGGTACTGAAAAGAAAAATTAATTTATTTTATTACACAGTCTGTACTGAAATAATGAAAAGTAATTCAATTGTGACAGTAGCTCTTTGCTTGGCTGTTGAATAAGTTACTTAACATTTTTCAGCAATATGCTCTGCTATAAATTGGAACTAATATATAAAATAACACAGAAAATACTGCATCTGGGAACATTCTATCCAGGATTTTCATAAGAGAGAGAAATCTAATATTATACCCTGCTATTAATTAACATTAGATTTACGATCTGAAAGAAGGTGTTTAAAATTCTGCAAAATGAGACGTGATTATCTTTGTATAGTTTGTATAATCTTCATTTTCCAAAGGCATTAAGGGACCTTATATTTGCAAAGTGGAAATTATTAAGAATAATTAAGATGAAAGTTTTATTTGATAGAGGAATTCTCATGATGTTTGGAAATACTTAGTTTAAATCTAATCTCAGTTCACACTCTTGCTTTTGAGAATGAAATGCCATGTAATAAAGGGAAACCACAAACAGCCAAGCACATTCTAATGTCTATCCTAATGTCATATTCTAATGTCTACACTACTTGTGTCCCTTAAAAAAGAAGAAAAAAGAAACTTCCCAGCATCTTGTGGTTTTGGTGACTGTCAAATGCATAGAAGATAGGACTGAATGGGAATCACCATACCTTGAGGAAACAGAAAGAACTGAATGGGAGGTACAAACTTACACTAACCCACAAAGAAAAGGTTGCTGGTGACATAGAAATACTACCAAAATTCAGCTAAAAAAATAAAACACTTGAAACAGATGTGGACAGGGATGTTCTACTGAAGATTTTTTTGCCAACATAAATTCTTATTCACAGATGAAGTATCTCAACTGGAATTTTGTTGAAGTTAACAGGAATTTTGTGACTAGTCAATTTGTTTGTGAATAGTCAGAATTGGAAGGCAGACAAGTTTTTATATCTTGATCATGATGCAGTAGAAGCTAACAATAACCTTCTTTGACTTTAAATTGCTTCCTACTAAGCAGATATTTGATTTTCCATCTACCAATGTTAATTTTTCTGGGCCTCTTCAGCTGTAATTGAAGATAGCCAGATCCTGAATCCAGCCGCATTTCCAAGACAGTCAGTCACCCAAGCCAGTGTTCTCCTTGCCTCTCTCTTGCTCACTGCAAAGGATCCATTTGCAGTGGAACCGTAACGTTACTCTGTCTTCCCACACCACCCATCAGCTCAGCTTGCGTTGGTTAAAAATTTGAGAACGAATCTGAGACATGGAGCTTCCTACACACCTGTTTCCAGTGAAGAATGACTGTGCCACATCTGCTTCAACCCCAAATGCCAGGATGCACAGGCAGTGGGAAGATGCCAGGCTGTTAGTCTTTTACTTCTCTTTGTCTTGTCTAGCTTTAGAATTAACTAAATGTGGTAACTGTTTTCTTTATATACTGTCTATAGTATTTCTGTTTAGTTTCAACCAGAAATATATATGCAGAATATAGAGCCCCCAAAAAATTGGAGGGCTAGAGGGGTGTTTCTGACTTATCATTCAGTCCTTATGTTTGCAAACGTAGAAGCTCTGAGTAGGTAGCATTGGCTACAGTTTCTATTTGGAGGGATGGAGGGAAGAGAAACAATCTTTTTCACAACTTTTAATTTACTGCACTATGGAGGTCACTAACCTCACATTAGACAGCATGATGGGGCAGCTAGTAATCGAGATTGGCTCACTGAGGGGTTTTGGATGAGCCCTGAAGAAGACAGACAGCATGTTATGGCATGGACTGGAAGCATGTGATATAAGGAGCTGCTAAGTGGCATGCCATTTATTTAAACACGTTTCTTTCTGCATGGGTGTTTACTAGATGGCATGTTCATATCCTGCTTTTTCTTTCTGCCTTTGGAGCAACGAGTCCAGTGCTGTTACATATGGCTGAGATGTGTTTAGGGTTTTTAGTGGAAGAGAGTTAGAGGGTGTAAACTTCTGAAGTCTCATATTTGAGCTGTGAGATTTAACCGGTCTGATGTGATATTCTTTCTCACATAGAGAGGACATGCTGCATTATCTCTCTAAGTATCAGATCTTGCTAATTCTTACAGATGTGTTCTGGACTAAAGAGCCCTAAATCATCTCTATTTGGAACTGTATTAGTTGAGTTAGGCAGACACAATCTTTGGTAGCTTTTCATAGCTGTTTCCCATTGAATGTGATAGCTTCCTTTGCATAATCACCCTCTCTCTCCAGTCTTTACTCCACATTCAGTTCTTTGATCAGTCGTACACTAAGTTTTTTTAATATGCAGCTTTTTAAAATTACCAACCACTTACATACCTGCTTAATATGTCACTTTACCAGGAAAGTAATAAGAAGATGAAAGGAGGAAAGTGACTTTTGTGTAGAAATCTACCTTAAGGTGTGAGTGGAGAAAAAAAAGTCCTACTTTATTATGTCTTATCACCTCTGAAATTATGTAGGTATTTTTCAGTCAACGAATTAATTTTCAGATGGAAAATCACAGTTATGAACTGATTTTGGTCTGCCTTTCACTCATCATCTCATACCATTACAGCAAAAACTGGAGTTCATCATGATATTGTGGAAACTGCTGATCAAAGGTTGTTTACACGGACTGTGTTCACTGGTTTGCCAAAGTTGTCTCATACAGATGCGCTTTAATAACTATTCTCTGAAAAACTATTTTTTCAAAAAGATTCTTTAATCTAATTACTCTGTAATCTTAGTTATTCTTGAGAATGTGAGATTACACACATATTTGTTTGAAAGTATGTTTTACATGAAAGGAAGGTATCGGGAAAAAAAATAAAACCTTATTCATAAGGAAACAGTAATTACAGCACTAAGTCTAATTAACACCTTATGAAAAATCATCAATGAATTGCTATAAAAATACAAAATGAGGAATTTCACTTTATCAGTGCACGTATGTAGGTAGGAATTAAATACAGGCTTTTTTTCCTGAAAATGTCTATATATGAATAAATTGCACGGATTTGTAGTTTTTAGATTAATTTTATGTGTTAGCATTTACAAGGCAGAGATTTCATATTATTTTCATATCACAGAACATATTTTCGAAACGTTTGACAAACAAATTTAGTGCCTTTCAACCACTTATCTTTTCTGGGATATTCCCGTAAGAAGAGAAACAGTGCAATTGGGATCTAGGTCTTCTTTAATGGGATTTTTTTTGACATTATAAGCCTCTAGTCAGATTCAAGTATACACATTTTTTTAGAATGTATTGATAAAATAGTCCTTCCTCTCCTCAAAATGGGGAATTACATCCAAAATCATACTGTGCAGAATCAAAATTCATCTTAGAACTATAATTCTCACCATTCAAATAAGAGCTACTAGGTAAGCAAATAAAAAAGGAATAATAAAAGCATTGCAAGTCAGTTTTAGAAGTTTCATGGTTCTGAATTCTGCACAGTTGGACTCACAATAACTAAGGCTTCTAGCTCATAAATCAAGGAATCTGAAACATTCAGATTTAAATGTTTAATGTACTTTTTGTACAGTGTGAGACATTGAAGAAACTGTAGTTTAAAGGTTATGACATGATCTTTAATTAATCAATGATAGCTTCTGCTATCCAGGAACCATTAATACAGCCCATGTTGTTAAATACATTGACAGCCATGCAAACATAAAAGTGTCTCAATATTATATATATATGCATTCTTTTTTATATGGAGTCTAGGTAGGTAAGAGGCTTGCTATGGGGAATAATATTTCTGCCCCTCTGTTATAATAGTGAGCTTGCTGCTGACTGAGCAGATACCAACACTAGATCCTGCAATTCTACTCCAAGAACTAAATAACAATTTTTGATGATGCAGTTAGTGCTGCTTTGTCTTATCTCTTCCTCAGGGAAGCATTTTTATGTTGGTGCGTCTATAGCTACATCCATTCTAGAAACTCCATTGTAATAAAAACATTAGGAAAAATAAATACATTTTTAACTGACAGTACTATAAGAGTTTCCAGCTTATACTTGGTTTAAGAAACTAGAGAAATAACATACTGTTAAGTGTAAGCTAGAATGGGGGTTTGTATTTGATTTGTTTCTAATCCTGTTCCTAAAAAACCTCTGAACAACTAATTTAGCTTTACTAATTTTTGATCTTTTCTTTCTTACGCTTTGTTAACAGGATTGTCTTGTGCTAAGGTACATCTGGGTGAAACTGAGAAAAATGGCACTTACTTTCAAACCCAAACGGAGCAGTGTGCCAAAGCAGCTGAAGAGACCCAGCTTGTGTGATGGGAACGGAATCTGGACAGCCTTTTCTGTCAGGCTGTATGGGAGCTAGCGTTTCGGGGAGGCCTCCCCAAATCAAACACCCTTCGGCACAGAGCCGGCATTACCTAGCCAGAAGGGCCAGAGACATTCAGTGGTTCCAGCCTTACCAGAAAACATCCATTCCCATTTATTTACCCAGAAGTTGTTTGCGCTACTGTCCTTCAGAATGATGAGAACTGCGACGTGAGGTATTCCTCCTCACGGACAACTTCTGCCGTTGTGCGCTGTAAAATAACCCCCCTCATTCACTGAGTCATGGATGTATTCAAAATGAAAACAACCATTTAAAAATATTCTTGTATATTTATCAGCATATTTTAGGGATCTGATCATTTCTCTTGGTTTACTAGAAGGGTATGTCCTGTTATCAGCAAATCCACATTCACCATTCAGTAATCATACAGATAGAGACCAGCATGGAGAAATTTCAAATACTCCCTGCATCAGAAAATACACCATCTCACAGAGGTAAGGGAAAAAAAAAAAATCAAAACTGACTACTTGACAGCTTTTATTTTTACTTAGATTGTTTTATAAAGTGTTAGTAGGATGTTCTTCTGGTACACAAAGGAATTGCGCTTGAAAGTACAAAAAAAAGATGTTCAGGAGTGGAGTTCAGGTTTTTAACCATGTTTGTAATTCTGCTTATTAGCTTTGAAAAAGAGAAAATACCACCTTTCACCTTCGCATTTTTAGAGGGAAAAGTGCCCGCTGGCGCGCCCCGAGCGGCTGCAGCAGCTGCGGGGC
>NW_020799113.1:14917522-14921047 GCF_003259725.1 Athene cunicularia | reverse complement strand
TTTTATCAAAAAAAACCCAAAACATTTTCTACTTAATTGGTTACTCCTACACTCCTAGTGAACACACTACATACAGACCTCAGACTCATTCTACAGATCGCCAAGACAAACGTACAGGCTATAGACTCGTGATTAGACTAGCTGTGGTGACTAAAGCGCTTGAAATTTGGACTAGTAACAATAGCTATGTTACAAGCATCAAAGTTATATAATTTGTCCTAGCACTAAATTCCTGAGAAGTGACTAACCCTAGAACTATCAAGCTTTTATCACTGCTATAATCTAAAGCAGCAATAGCATTATGGAGGCACAGTTTTGTTGACACTCACTGCTCATGCAGTGCCTGGCTAATGTCTATATAAGACAGTAAACAAATGTCCTAAGACACAAACGTTTCAACCATTTGAACAAGTCCGTTTCATCTTTCCTACAATGCTTCAGGTAAGAAAAGTCAACCAGCTCTGGAGTAGACTTCATCCACAGGCACACTGCAGTTAATGAAGCTCAAAGCTAGCTTACACTTCTATTGCAGATGATCACAAACCTCAGGATAAAACACAGACTCCAGCTGTATTTGTAGACTGTCTGATGGTCTTTTCCCGAACTACTACCACCCCTCAATGCACGTTGACACCTTATGGCATTCATTCATTCAGTACCTTGCGCACAGAACTCGTAGACATGCTCCAGAAAGGGTTCATAACGTGTATTCCAAACAAAGGACTGCAATTTCTTGGTGTCTTCAGAGTATCCTCAGGCCCCTCTGGTTTATACCCTAAAAATACACAGAATGAATATGCATTCTAACAGATAAACAGTGCTCAATATATAAATAGGATTCAGATGTAATTCTGCAGCCAGCTTTATACTTCTGTAACTTCAAAACAAAACTTCTTGTAGTTGAGTGAAAATAGTTAAAGTTACCCAAGCTCTATTACATATTAGATTCCAGGACAATAATATAGTTGTCTATGAAATAATTTTTATTAATGAATCCCTGCTTTATTTCTACTGAAAACATGTTCTAGATTCTACATTCCATGGTTTATCATGCCAACTGGAAAAAAAAAGACCATTTGTTGGCTCAGCACTGAACGCGCCTTAAGCCCTCTGCCACGGAGATGCAGGTAGGGTCTTGGCAAGTTTAGGTTCGGGTTACGAGGAGATAAGGTTTTGCGGTGTGCGCATACCTACTGTGGAAAATCTTGGCCAGCACTTTTTTTCCTGTGCTAGCCGAAAACCATGTTTTTTAAAAGAAATTCCTTACTTTTGGGTGAAACTGATACAAAGTAGCAAAAGGTAGGGAAAAATGTATCTAAAGGTTGTTTAAACTTCTATTAATCTCCTAATATTTTCTACAGGTACCAAGCCATAGAGAAAGAAACCTTCGTAAGGTAAGCAAGACACAAAAAACATTCTAGGCCAGATTATTCTCCTCTACCGCTCAAAATACAAAGTTTTTTTTATGTAGAATTCATTCAGATCTGGTATGACTAAGAAGGGAATCTAGACTACCATGTAATTTTTTGAGGCTTCTGGATTTTAGTTCAGCTTGCAGGACAGCTCTCAGCATTCCTCTTCAAAGTCATTATATTTAAACTCAGTTATTCTGGTGTTACTGATTTACCAGTGGATAAACTATGTATTTGTTTAACTTTCCTGATACCTAAAGCTCACCTGAGGACATCTATATGGCTTTGGGTTTCAGAAGAGGGAATACATTTTATTACACTGCAGTTGTACAGTCAGTACTGCTAAGTGAGGTTTATGCACACGCTGAAAGATTTACTGTCGTATTTTATTGAAAGCCTTGTGTTCAGATTTCCTCACTTGATCATACACAGGACAGAACAGTGCAACAAAGCCTAGGGACCTAAACCAGAGTGCTCTGATATTTTAGGAAAACTTCTAGCATCATTTGAGCACAGAGACACTATTTAAAGCGATGACCTTGCATCCAGATTGCAAACAGATACTGTTTCTGGGTTCACGCAAATGGTGTTGAAGATCTGTACATTAATTACATATGGTTCTAGTAAAAAACAGGAGAAAAAGGGTTTTCCGTATTAGTGGTTCAGAAAAAAGAGCATTTAAGAAAATGTATTAGACAAAAAGTAGTTTCTTGTCTTGTTTTGTTCTTTCTGTAGTTGGTAAAATAGGAAATTTTGGAGTATAGTGGAGTTTGGAAGATTAAGTGTTGTGTTCAATGGCTCAATAAAGTATTCCTCTCAGTCCGTGGTCTCAAAGTTAAAATATTATGCACTTTAGGGTTGTGATATAGTTTTGCAACATCCTGAACATGTACACTCAACACTAAAATGTTCAAGACACAGCATTTTGCAGTATAAGATCTATGACATCTACATAAAATGTAAATGAGCATTTAATGAGCATTTTGCACTCTTTAGCAAGATCAGGACCTGATACGGGCAAGACACTTTAAGGAACGATTAGGTCAGAGAAGACCACTGATGAAGGTAACCATGTAAAAAAGATTTCTAGAAACGTAACCTTCAAAGGAGAGACGGTGGGAAAATATTTAGAGCAGAAAAAAACAAAAATATGTATAGCAGGAAAGAGACCAAGAAAAAAAAGGAGTTAACGGGTGACTGCTCCTGCATGTAGCGGTGGGAGGCAGATAACTTAGGATATGAACCTAAATGAAGTTGTGCGGCATTTCAGGGGTGTGGGCAAAGAGCTTGCATTTGAAACACTGAGGAACAGGAAATTACAAAAGGGTTTGCAGAAGGGTTTTAGAGACAGTGGTTAGGCCAGAATAATGACATTATTAACTGACTGAAGACTTTAAGGTGGCATTTTGAGAACAGGAAGATAGGAGAAGGTTACAATAATTGAGACAAAAGATAACCTTAGCATGGTAGTTTTGTTCAGCTTAGGGAAAAAGAAAATCCATCCCGTATTCATTGATTTTTAATTTTGTTTGTAATTTTCATACTTGAGATAGCATGGATTTTGTTGTCATCTTCTAAACCTTGACAAATTCAGTTTTAGTATAGCATTTTGGTAATTGCTCTACAGGGCTCAGAAAAAGACCAATTACAAATTAAGTTTTGTTCTTATTTTGCTCATTCTCTTCAGTAGTTTTAGAGGTAACTTTTGTGTATATATACACACGTATAGGTATAGTTAACTATAAACTAACACCCTGTGTGTGCGTATGGACACCTGCTTAGCGATAGTATTGGAAGCTGGTATTATTAACTTCCGTGAGGAAAAAAATCCAACTAAACCGTGTTCTGCAAAATGCCGATTTTCAGAAGCTGCTAGAAAGTGGCAGAAGCCTGAGGGGTGAAGTCACCGCTCGCGCGCTGGGCTCGCACCGCACCGCCGGGTGCGCCGTGGCCGGGCGCGGGACCCCGCATCTCCGAGCCGCAGCTGCCCGTACCCGCTCCCGCCCGGGGGGCAGCCGCTGCTCCCGCACCCAGCGTTACACCCTCCTCTGCCTTTTTTCAAGTCCCTTTCAGGCCACACGTGCGGCGGTCCCGCCGTACCCGCTCCCCGGCG
>NW_020799113.1:14872418-14917472 GCF_003259725.1 Athene cunicularia | reverse complement strand
GGCGCAGCCCTGGCCTGGCCGCGAAATGCCGCCGGGGACTGACAGGAGAGGCTTCGCCCCGCTCAGCTCCCGGCACTTGGCAGAACTGTTTTTTTTTCCGTCCTGTAACCCACCCGTCCTGCAGGTGACAGCCCCCTCCGGAAACCCAATTCTTCTGCCAGTGCTGCCAGGTCACCCCCTTGTCTCTTTTAACTGTTAGCTGTTGTAAATGAGCTGCTTTCGATGGCTTAGACTCTTCCAGGAGTGTGTTAGAGGAGTGAAGTCACCACAGCAGGTGTCGATGTGAAAGGTGTAACCCACCCGTGGAGGAAGGGTTGATAAACAGGCTTGGCTGGTCAGCGTTCCTGTTCGCTGCCTGCACCCAGCCAGCGGCTGTCAGGCTGGCCAGTAGGTTAAGGGGTGGGCTAGTGAAGCCCTTGGGTCCTGAGAAGACGAGGAGCGGGTGTTCTGAGGAGAAATGAGATTTGGTGTAGACTGACAGTTACAGTTGCTGGGCAAACGTGTATTGTTCTCTAGTGCTCTGCCCAGTCTGCTCTTTATTTTCAAGTGTAGGAGTGGTTCTGTCCACTTTGGGGTATGAAATAAAATGTGTAAAAATGTATATACAAAAATCTGTATTATATGTTTGTCTATATATTATTTGTTTTCTTCTTGAGGAATCATTCATGTTTCCAGACAATATTTAGAAAAGTGCTGTATTCCAGGCAGATCGAAGTTTTTGTCAAATTGATTTAGTGTTGTATCTAATCTAATGAGTTTGCTGATGACAGGGGAAAAATACGACACATGATATGACAGTAGGTATAAGTAATAGAAGTAATCTTTAATGAAAATACCTAGTGTGGAGCAGGCAAAGGTGAAAAACAAAGCACTTAACATTTTGTTTTTCCTTAGTGATAACTCTGGTTTTTGAAGTATTTTAGAGTGCTGATGGAGTACTGCCTGAGTTTACCCTCGCTCTGACTGCTCTCGTGCACTGTGTACCTTGGTGCTGGTGAACGTCAGCATGAGGCTGTGCCTGGCAGCAGGTGGCTTTCTTAGTCCACTTGTGACAGGACCTTGGTATCACCAGGCTGCACAGAAGCTAGAAAGCCTTTCCAAGGAGCAGCATTTGGAATAGCGTTTCTTCACAGATTTGTGTTGTGTGGGTTTTTTTAATTGCTGTTATACTAGAAGAAAAATGCTAGCGAAATAAATACCTATAAAAAGCCCGTGTGAGGAGGGCCACTTAGCGGGGTTGCTGTTACTTTCTATTTGTGAAGTAGTAGAAATTAGTAGAACATATTAGTGAGCATCATGCTATTAAGCCTGTTCTTAGATGAGGCACTGTGAACGATGACAGTGTGAAAGGAGAGTGAGTGATGATGATTTTGAAAATTTTATTTTTTTTCTTAAAATAAGGAGAGTGTATTGGGTTTTTGGGAAGTCCATGGTTTCAGTAGTTACAGCACCATAAGATACTGTAATGGCAGGTATGTTGTCGTAGACACTGTAGTGCCACATGAGACTGGATGACCAAACTGCCTAGACATTCCACTTAATGGTACTGGGACTTGGCTCTCCTTGTCTGCTGCGGACCTTTGACATAGTAACAAGTAGGATAAATAGTCTAACTTAAATGTGCTGTTACTTATTTTTTCAATATTTTTTAAATTATTCTTGTGATTAATGTGGGGTGGTAAACTGTGAGGTGAAGGCACTAGAGAGCATAAGCAGTTGCAGATCAATTTCTTGTACTGACAATGTTCTCTACCTGTGTGGCTTAGCTAGAAGGAGTGGGTGTAATTAGAAATAAGCAAACTTGAATGCCTTGAAAAGGCTTTTTAAATGACCCTCCTGGGAAACTGGTACTATGAGGTTATTAGTTTCCAATCATAAATGATATTTTAACAGGTGAATGAGACTGGAGACAGTTTAACAGTAAGTTTAGGACAACACCATATATGACTTATTACTGGCAAGCAACTGGATAAAAGATGAGACTGGTGTGAGAGACTCTGGAAGTTACTCTGTACTTTAACTAGAGTTAAAATAATGTTTTATTTGAAGATATAAAATGCTCTTAAAAGCCTGTAAGTAGTCATCTCTGTATAATGAAAAGCTTTTTAACAAAGCTGAAAGTTTACTGAGATGCACAGCTGCTTTTGGAAAGGTGGAGTCAGTGACTGAAGTCTGTCTAGCACCAGTTGTCAAGCTTCTAGATCAGTTCCCTGTTTCACTGGTAATAGGTCAGGCTGGTTTTATATACATATGTCTTTTTTTGTCTTCCTTAACTCCTGTATCTCCTGTTTCTGGAGTAATGCAATTTATATTACCTTGTCTTAAAAAAACACCAGCCCAAAACAAAGAAAAAAAAAAAATCCCCAACTTGATAATCACTCCAGATTCCAGCTAATTCTTTTCCAGCCTGCACCTCAGGTGCCAGCACTTTTTTCTCTTGTCAAAGCCATAGCACTCAGGTGCTCCCTTTGGTGTCAGTTCCTCCACCCTCTGCTTACACTGAAGTTTCCTGAGGAGATGTCTTGTACCTTCCTAGGTACAAGGTACACCCAAAGTGTGTCCTGCTGTCTTAGTCTGGCTGGTGTTTCATGGAGGAGAGAATGCCTGTGGCGTTGCCCTCTGGTGTGGCTCTGCTTTTCAGACAGGACATGGGGGGGGAAAGTGAAAATATCTTCTCCCTGCTATTGCAGGGCATGCAGTAGTTACGCTTTGACTTTGTTTTCGGTGGCTCAGAATGTGAGACACCGGCTGCTGAAGAGGAATAATATCTGCAGGAACCATGTGTACTGGAGTGTGAATGTTTAAGATGATTTTTGGGGTGGGGAAATTAATTAGTTTTCATCACTTTTCTGAATGGTGCTCACATTTTTTCAAATACTTGGCTGCTATATATTATAGAAGGATATCTGTGACTTGGTATCAATGTTTATTTTAAAATTTATCATTGCTAGACTTTCTTTGGATAAATTGGCTCTTCTTAAAGAAAAAAGATTAACATTAATTTTTCTTTTAGGAAGATTTTTGACCATAATGTTACCATTTTCTCTATAAACTATAATCAAACAATGGGTGAACAGGTGGTACCTTGCTTACTGTAGAAAAAGTGTTGACCACAGTAGAAGCCTGTGCCATTCTCTCTATTTCTGTCACATCCTGTGAATTGCCTTAGTTGGTGTTGTACAACTTCCTGTTTAGGAATTGAGTAAAGTGAATTGCCTCAAAACCTTACTTAGTGGAGCCAGAAATGAGGGGGGAGGGAAGAGGAAGGGAAACTAGGAGAACTGGAAGAAAAAGAGGAGGGAATAGGTGGTGCCAGACAAGAGGTGCTGTAGATTAGAATTCTTGCACAAATAATAGGAAAACTTAAAAAAACAAAAACAAAACAAAAAACAAAAAAAACCCAAACAAACAAAAAAAAACACCAAACCAAAAACCCAAGGACATATGCAGTAGATGGATGACACACTGAAACTCCAAATACTGCTGAGGTCCTTGTTGCTGAGCTGCTGATCTACAGAGCATTAAGCCTTAGTGCTCATAATGCAAATAAGCTACCGAAGAACTTGTGTTCTGTGGCTTTGTCTGTTCCTGATGATGTTCCAATGCAGTTGAAAACAAAATGACACAGACGTGATGCAAACTCAATGGGAGGATCATCTCTTTCAGTAGCAATAGCAGAGATTTTTCTTTCAAACTGGAGCGCTTCAGAAACATCCAAAGTCAGCAGTGTGTGTGAGGGTCAGCTCTTAACCATGCTACAAGAGTTAGCTGTTGAAGTACTGCCTGGTGCTGGACTGAAATGGTAAAGTGGTAACTTCTTAATATTTGCATGTGTAGAGGATCTTTCTTGACTGTGCTGAGCCAACAGATGGTCTTTTTTTTTTCCAGTTGGCATGATAAACCATGGAATGTAGAATCTAGAACATGTTTTCAGTAGAAATAAAGCAGGGATTCATTAATAAAAATTATTTCATAGACAACTCTATTATTGTCCTGGAATCTAATATGTAATAGAGCTTGGGTAACTTTAACTATTTTCACTCAACTACAAGAAGTTTTGTTTTGAAGTTACAGAAGTATAAAGCTGGCTGCAGAATTACATCTGAATCCTATTTATATATTGAGCACTGTTTATCTGTTAGAATGCATATTCATTCTGTGTATTTTTAGGGTATAAACCAGAGGGGCCTGAGGATACTCTGAAGACACCAAGAAATTGCAGTCCTTTGTTTGGAATACACGTTATGAACCCTTTCTGGAGCATGTCTACGAGTTCTGTGCGCAAGGTACTGAATGAATGAATGCCATAAGGTGTCAACGTGCATTGAGGGGTGGTAGTAGTTCGGGAAAAGACCATCAGACAGTCTACAAATACAGCTGGAGTCTGTGTTTTATCCTGAGGTTTGTGATCATCTGCAATAGAAGTGTAAGCTAGCTTTGAGCTTCATTAACTGCAGTGTGCCTGTGGATGAAGTCTACTCCAGAGCTGGTTGACTTTTCTTACCTGAAGCATTGTAGGAAAGATGAAACGGACTTGTTCAAATGGTTGAAACGTTTGTGTCTTAGGACATTTGTTTACTGTCTTATATAGACATTAGCCAGGCACTGCATGAGCAGTGAGTGTCAACAAAACTGTGCCTCCATAATGCTATTGCTGCTTTAGATTATAGCAGTGATAAAAGCTTGATAGTTCTAGGGTTAGTCACTTCTCAGGAATTTAGTGCTAGGACAAATTATATAACTTTGATGCTTGTAACATAGCTATTGTTACTAGTCCAAATTTCAAGCGCTTTAGTCACCACAGCTAGTCTAATCACGAGTCTATAGCCTGTACGTTTGTCTTGGCGATCTGTAGAATGAGTCTGAGGTCTGTATGTAGTGTGTTCACTAGGAGTGTAGGAGTAACCAATTAAGTAGAAAATGTTTTGGGTTTTTTTTGATAAAAGACAGCATAAGCCTAAAAAGATTGCTATGGCTTGCTGTCAGTGTGATTCTGTCACAGTGGGAATGGGCTGTACGATCAGTTCCAAGTGGGATGTTGGTGTGTTAAGTGCAGGCAGGATGTGAAATACATGAATTTTTCTGTAGAAAGTTCTTCTTGCATCTCGGCCTTACTACACTACTTTTAAAGGTTCTTTGAAGTCTAGAATATGGGAATGCTTGTCATTAGAAATGATTTATCTTAATGCACTGTGTGCTAGAAATAGATTGACTTCTAAGCTGATGTTATAGACTATCTGGTTCCAGTTTCTAAATAAATGTAAGCATCCTTAAGCATTTGTCCTAATCTGCAGATTTCCTGTCCAGCATTGATTACTTCTGTGCTTGTAGGACAGGTTTGACTGAATAAAAGCATATTTAAAACAAACCCCAAAGACGTGACCTCCACCCCACCACCCCCAAGCAAAAGAACACTGAAACCCAAGATATGTTTCATTGGCCAAACTTGTAATTAGTAAGATCAGGCTTAAACCTGTCCTAAAATATATTCATATGTTAAATGTTTATGAAATATAGCCTGTAATCTTGTGTTTCTCTTTTAATCTAACAGAGACCTGACACTGAAGAGAAAACATTGAGTGGAGAGCTGCGAACCAGTCCTCTACGAGCCTCTACAAAGAAACAATTGCCTTCTATTCCAAAGAACGCTGTGCCAATAACTAAGCCTGCTTCACCTGCTGCAGCATCCCAGTCCACAAATGGAACACATGCTTCTTATGGGCCTTTTTACTTGGAGTATTCCCTTCTTGCAGAATTGTAGGTTTTCACTTTTTTTGTCTGTATCAGGTCACTGTGCTTATGCTTCAGTGGGAGAAGAACATGCAGGGATCTAGTTCTTGCAGTGTCTCTGCCATAATCCTTGAAGGCAGTAAAACTGAAGTTCCACTAAATTCTTGTTCTGGAACAGCAGTCTAAATCTCTTGAGGTAGAAGGGGAGAGGAGAATGAGATGATATTTTAAGGGGTATGTTTAGATCCATTTTCTCAGTCTTGAAGTAAACACATCTTGGGTTTATGCATCCTGACCAGTTATCCTAATAGCTTTTTGGTCAGAAATACCGAATTTTTTAGAAAAGTATTAAAATAGAAGCAAGCAGATGTCTAGTGGGAATATGGTTATGAATGTATAGTAATGTTTAATGGAGTTAGGATGTGGGAGCTTCCTTCAGTTGTTACACAGAGCACTTGAATGCTGCCTCGTACGGCTCACTAAATGGGTATTAGGAAGACTGTATTCTTTCCTGTCTGTCAGTGATATTTAACAGGAAACTTATGAGGGAGGAGTTTAGTGTGATGATTTTTTTAAATACCTTTCTTTGAATCAGTTGCATTTGATCCAGTCCAGTGATTTGTAGACTGCTGCAGTAGCATACAAATATCTTGCTTGTCTGCAAACCTTCCTAGTTATATAAACTTACATAAACTGGTTTGTGCCACAGAGCTGAGGGGACTTCCTCTGTAATAGACATACTGGATTCTCAAGTATGTAGTGCCTTTTGGAATGAAATCCCTGGAGTCGTTATGCAACACTAAGTCCCAGTTCTTGCATTTAACCATTAAATTGAAAGTGAAAACTCTCAGAACATTAATCTTTTTTTTTTTTAGGGAACTGACTGTGGCTTCTTAATTGAAGAAAGATGTTCTGCAGTATGCAGAAATACATTTATATCATAATGTAAACTCCTCCAGTTTAACAATTATTAGGGAAATAATAATAAATATTATGGAAATTGTAAGCAGAAAAATGTTAATATTTTGCTTTAAGATTATTGTTTATTTGTGCAAGCATGTGGAGTTCAGTTTACTGGACCTATATGTCAAGTAACTGGAAAACTGATGAAGTGAATATTTTGGTTTATCATTTATAGTGTCCAGGAGAATCTGCATATCATACAACTACAGCTGGTTAAACTTGCTAGCAGCTTTTTGTGCTCTTTGGTTTGAAAAACATTTCATGAATTTTGCCCCAGTAGTACTGTTGATTATCAAATGGACTTTCCTAAAAGGTGAACAGAGTGGTTGAAACTCTTTTCATAATGCACTGATCATTCATGACTGAAGATTGTCATTGCAAGAGGTGAAATAGCAAATAAGTGCAAGTTTTTAGGAAAATTACTTCATCCATGCTGTTAATGAGATGTCTGGAATCACTTGCTCCAGATCTAACATACTCTGCTTCTTGACTGTCCTTTTTTATTCGCTGTTACTTTTTGTCAGTTACCAGTGTAATTTTTGACCTGCAGCATAGTCTCATCTAAAACTGAAAAACTACTTGTTTAAATAATGAAGTTAAAAGTTTGGTCACACTTCAGAATTAACTACAATTGACTGCAAATCTGTGTTCAAAATTATGTAATTGCATTTCTTTTTTTCTTCTCTACTTTGGAACTGGGAATTCGGTAGAAAAGTAGAAACTGCAGTACTGACATGTGTTAAATGCATCTACTGGGGGACGAATTTCTACTTCTCTACTTACAGTTTTCTCAGGAGAAATAATGTTTCCTCTTAGTAACTCTCTAAGTGGAGGGGTAGGAAAAGCAAGAGTGAAAGAATATGCTTTCACTATTTTTTTGCCACTTCCTCCTGTGAGCAGTCTGCACTTGGGAATTGAGTGTAAATGTGCAGAAGTCCCCTGCTGAGAGATTGGTAGGATGTTCTGGGTTTACTGTTGTCAGCTTGCTGTAGACTTAGTGTAGTTGTGGAGCTATTCTAAATACTGATTCTTATTGCAGTACCTTGGTTGTAAAGCAGAAATTGCCAGGTGTCTACGTGCAGCCATCTTACCGATCAGCATTAAGTAAGTTAAGTTTAAACTTTTAAAGTTTTTATATATATTTATTTTTAAATTCTTTCACTCAAGCAAACTTTCTCACTTGCAGTGTGGTTTGGTGTAATATTCATAAGACATGGGCTCTACCAGGATGGTGTGTTTAAATTTACTGTCTATATTCCTGATAATTACCCAGATGGAGACTGCCCGGTAAGTGGTTGTGTGTGTCTTTAGTTTTTGTTGTGTTCTGGTGTTTTAAGTATGACTTTCTGTTAAAGATAATGTACCAATTAGCTTTTCATTTTCTTGAACTAGTTTTGTTCAGCTGGCTGGGCTCATTTGCAATGTCTTGTACATATTTCCTAACATCTGTGGAGGAATCCTGTTACTCTGATTACTGAGGCTAGTCTAGAGTGAAATTCCTGAGGTTAGATGCATTAGAGTATTAAGTAATGAACAGGTTCTTTACCTCAACTCTTGATCTGCTACTTCCTCAGCAAGGCAGTTAACATTGAAACACTTAATGAAGTATCCAAGTTCTGACTAGTGATACACTGGAACATAAAATCCAGGCACTTGTACTGTGCTTGCTGTAGTACTGCAGGATTTCTTGTCTCTCCTAAAATTACATTGAAACAAAACTAAAAGAATGTGAGGAGGACATAGGTGAAACAAAGGGAAGAGGAGATAATATGGTGTTATGTTTAATCTGTTTTTTTCTTCAGGAAAAAGTATCCAAGTAACTACACCAATGGAAAAAAAAGTAATCTTGTGGCAATCTGACTTTCCAGAGCAGAGCAGCTGGCCCTCTTGGGTAGATTTCTTTTAGAGGAAGATTGGGGAACAGGTGTATATAACTGCTGTAGCTGAGAACAAGTTGCTGTGTCAGGAAGCTGTCTGTGCGTATCAAGTTTTGTGTAAAGCTATTGCCTATAAAAGGACAGAACTAGTAGGAAACAGTTTCTTTCAAAGATTAGACATCAGTATCTCCCATGCAGCCATTGTTCTCTTGCTAGCATAGGGCTTTTAAAACCTTCCCACTGAAACTAAGTTTTCTTTTGGAAGAATGCACAAACACCAGAGGAAACTAGCTGTACAGAACTGTAGACACCATGGTGTCATTGCAGAGTTTACTTTAAAGTGTGTAGGATAAAAAAGGTGTTGATTGTAGCTCAAATATGTAAAAAGCTTTCAGTCACAAACAGCTAAACCAGAAAAACACCTTCAATCTGATCTTATCTGATATTCTTGCCTGTGTTGGCACTCGTGCCTGTGCAGTTAGCTGGATTAGTTTCCTGATTTGGTGGTAAGTGTGTGAGAGGGGACAAGACCCTGCATGTAGCATGGGTGTGCTGGGTTACAGTTTTACAGTTGGTATGCATCAATTCAAGTTGCTTGCTTTTAATACAGTAACAATTAATTAGTATGTGGAAACAACATCTGACTGACCTTCACCTGGCGGTTTTAATATTAGGATTGAAGTTGTCATAATGAATTTCTTTTTTTCTAATGCAGCGTTTGGTTTTTGATCTGCCTGTCTTCCATCCGCTAGTAGATCCTTTATCTGGTGAACTGGATGTGAAAAGAGCATTTGCAAAATGGAGGTTAGTGATAACATACTGATGTATAATTTGAAAGAAGTTGGTTCTTTTCTCATTGTGTTTTGTTCTTTTAGGCGAAATCATAATCGCATATGGCAAGTATTAATGTATGCTCGCAGAGTTTTCTACAAGATTGATACAACTAGTCCTCTGAACCCTGAGGCTGCAGTGCTGTAAGTATCTTCCGTGTGTATAGACATGGTCTCTTAAGAGATTTTTTTTGCACAGACTTGCAGAAGCAAGAAGTTTGTAAAATTGTTCATCAGTTCATGGTCTCTACCTCCAGAGGTGGTTGTAGTAGGAACTAAAGTTGAGGCTTTGCTAAGTCTGTGCTTCTAGAGCAAATCTCTGCCTCCTTGCAATTATTTAATATTACTTATTCTCTCTTGCAGGTATGAAAAAGATATTCAGCTGTTCAAAAGTAAGGTGGTGGACAGTGTCAAACTATGCAGCAGTCATTTATTTGATCAGCCCAAAATAGAGGATCCCTATGCAATCATGTAAGTACCATTAGCAAGTTTGCTGTGTCCAAATGTTATGAGAGAAAGTTTTGGTGTAGTTGTTGATTTGAAGCCTTTTTCTGCCAAGCTGACCTCTTTTTTTTTTTTCTTACCTTTGTAGCAATAGTTTGAATATTCCTACTCTGATTTCCTTCTGTTTACTGTTGAGTGACTCCTTAAATGTAATCAGACACTTGTGTTTACTGTTTACTGTTTTTTTTTTTCACTAAGCAACCAAGACTTAAAAATAATCAACAAACCCCCCAAACCAACCAAAACCCCCCAAACAACCCACCTCCCTCAAGTAGAAATATCCATGAAGTAAATACTGCTTTTGGGCTTTCCTGAACTCAGCTTGCATGACTGTCGCTTTGGTCATACTTCTAAAATACTCAGGCTTGGCTGCATGGGGGATGGAGCAGTCAGCTCCATAGTGAACACAAGTAGTGTCTCATGTAGGCACCTGCTGAATTGCCAGTTCTCATTGCAAACAAAACCCCAAATATTTCTCGTTGAAAAGATCCATGACAATGTGAATGTAGTTCTTAATTATATGTTTTAACACTGAAATCTCTAGACTTGTGATTTACTTGAAATTCCCCAAACTAAACCAAGGAAAATTGCTGCTTTCTACTCTGTCTATGCTGTAGCTTGCAAAAATGCAAAGTAAGAGATAACTCTACCTTCCCCATAGATTTTCTCCGTGGAATCCAGCTATACATGATGAAGCTAGAGAGAAGATGTTGACTCAGAAGGTATGTGCAAAGTCCAGAATCTCACTGTAGTAAGGGTTTATTGCCTGATAAGGGGAGAAAGGTTCCCTGTCTTTGAAAGTGTCCCAGACAGACCTTATTCACTCTCCTTTGGATCAGCAGGCATGCCGAAACTGATTCGGTCTCCTAACTAAGCACTTATGTCACTGTTCTAACTTCAGTGTGTTAAGCAATTAATCATTTAGCCAGCTAGAAAGCTTTGTTAGTACAATTGTTGGCACATCAGGCAGGTTTTTTGTTTGGGGATGGAAGGGAGAGGAAAGATTTGCTGACTGCCTGTTAGCTTGTCCTCCCTCTGGCCGTTACCACTTCTGTATAACCTGATAGTCCCCAACTTCTTTGTTTTTTTTCTGTTGAGAGATTGTTCCTTACCAAGTCAAAGCTTCAGGGCATTCTTCTCATTCCAAACTTTTTGAAGCAGCAAGCAGAGTACTTTGCTCACATTATTAACACTACCATTTCTAATAAGATGTCAGCTAATCAAAGGGTGCTTAGAGTTACTTCTCTCAGAGCATTTGTACTGTTACAGCAAGAAAGCGTTGCTATATACAGCTTTCACCTGAGCAACACCTTTGGTTTTGGAGAGGAGAGGGGTTGGCTTGATCGTTTGTTTTGTGGGGTTTTCTTTATTATTTCTTTGCATTTGACAAGAGCTGACAGCAGTTTGTGTCTGCACTCAGTGGCATGACAAGTCAGTCTAATTGTAGTACCTGGGGATTCTGAAATGGTGGCTTATCTTTCCTGGCCTGGCAAGGAAATGCACTCTGGAGGTTTCAGTAACTGACTTGGGCTCCTTGCACTAGAGCTGTGGTGTGGTTTGCTGCTTTTTTCCCAATTAAAAAAGAAAAGTTACAGTCCAGACTTCAGTCTTCCTTGCTGCAAGCTTTAACTCATGTTCTTGCATGAATGAGATTTTTACACTGATCTTATTACAATATATTGCTGCTCAGTGTAGTGATGTTCCCAACTGCCAGTCACATCAGGGCGTGAGGTGGCCTTTCTCCAGCCTTAGAACACACAGGAAAATATTTTGATCAGATTCCAAATTCTTGATGTTCTTATAAAAACTTAAGAAATACTTTTGACTCTTTACCCCCCACCCCTTCACCTTCATGCTCTACCTCCTCTTTTCTTATCCTTTAAATAAAGATCTAAAGTAAAAGAATGGGTTGAGGTGCCTGAAATGGAAGGGATGTGACTTTTGTCTGAGACTTGTAGCAAATAGTGGCTATTCTTTTTTTTTTGGGGGGGGGGTGGTGAAAGGGAGATGCATGTTAATTTATTTTTAAGCAAAACCTAACATCTTCAGTAGCTATTGCATGTGTGGTACTTTAGTTGATCGAGTGGTTTGTCGATAGCAGGAGTGACGCAGCTTCTGTGCCTTAGGAGATTTGTTTTAAAATATCAGTGTAGCTGAGAACATTCTCTTCCTTCCCTGTAAAAGGAAATTCCTAACCCTGTATCCTGTCTTTCCCTTCTGCAACCCTGGATCCTTGTTTATTACCTGTGTAGTTCCTATGTCTTGGGAAACACTAGGCCATTCTAGAACTGTAGCCCAGGAAAGGCTGTGACATCCCTGTTCCCTGCTGAGCACATGGCATTTACTAGATGATGTTCTGTCTGCATCATGTGAGAGGCAGGTGCTACTTTGCCAGGATCAACCTTAACTAATCCCTCTTGTTTGCTGTTGTCCGATTTGTTACTGCAATTATGTCACACAGCGTTGCCTTTTACACAAAATATGGGGAGGGACAGAAGTGGTGCAGGTTCAGTTTGCTTGCCTACTTAATTTACTTTGTTAGGCAAAAGACTTGAAGTTTACTCACGTAATTAGCACATTCTAGAACCTGATGTGTCATTCCAGGTCTGATATAGTTGGCATGCAGGTGATCTGATGAGCCTATAGCAGTGTGGAGGCAGGACTAGTTCCTGGTATGCATAAAAAAACCCTCGAAGCTATTCAGTTTCTTTGACCTGCTAGAGCAGGTATCTAATATACTAATCTTCTTAAACTATTTTAAATCTACAGATGCTTAAAGTTGCATCTTTCTCCCTCAACTTGAAGCTTTTTCTTGTAAATTGCAATAGTCAGTCTCAAATGCTTGTTGCATTGCATTGGGTAGAAATAGTTACTAACTTCAAGAATTTAACTGTGATAAATGCTCAGGGAAGGGAAGGAAAGGACCATCCCTGGAAAGTCTAAGAAACTCCGTGGTTTAGCAAAGCGACAGGTTGGTACTTTTGCCATGTTAATTTACATTCAGCAGCCTTCAGTGGAGCAGAGTGCTCCTCCACCATATACCCAACACCGCAAGGTCCTGTGTTGCAGTTAGTGTTGGGTTAACAACAGAAATGTCCTGGTTTGGTTTGATGCTTCTGTCTGTAGAACCAAGAGATCTGGCAAATAGCAATGTGGTGGTGCTGGCCAGCAGTGCCAAGCAAAGGTACTATTCCAAGAGTCTCTTCTAATCTTCATGGCGTGACAGGGTAGCAGTACATGAACCAAGTTGTTAAAACTCTTCTGTAATGTCAGGTTGGTTCTACAGATCCTAGACACATTCCCAGAAATTAAACCAATAGCCATTTTACTGTTCCTATTTGAGGAGAGGAAATGATGCTGGCCCCTTTTATGCTTGGATTTGCCAAAGGTAGCGTGGATGGGAACTTAAGAGGGTTTGGACTATCTAATAATTCTGACTGCAACTTTCTTCTACCTAGAAGAAGCCAGAAGATCAGCACTGCAAAAGCATGCACGTCTCTGGCCTGTCATGGGTGAAGCCAGGCTCCGTTCAGCCTTTCAGCAAAGAAGAGAAGACGATGCCAACTTAGCTGTTCTGGATGATGGTGCACGAAACACTTTCTGTGGGTGGAGGGAATGTAAGGGAGGGAGAAACAGCAAAGCAGCTGTTTTCTTCTTGACTACGGATTAGTACAAACCGAATGGTAGCAGTGACTCCAGTAAACCTGTTCAAGGGATTACTGACTCTTAATGTTTTACATATGCATTAGGTTTTAAAGGCTTGCCTGGAGTTTGGAAGTCTCTCTTGAACACTGCAGTACTTCTACCTGAAGACTGTCTAGGGTGGGTAATTCCTCAGGGCTCTGAAATGCCTGGAGGTTTTGGGTTGGTTTTTAAGCTTTTATTTTTTTCCCTCCAGGAATAGCAATTTTTTAAAAAAATCTTAAATTACTGGCAGAAATATTAGCATTGGAAATATGATGCCAGAGGTAAGCTGTGTTCATGTAAACTAATATAGCAGAGTTAAACACTATATTTAATGGTTTTAAATACTTTTGGTTTCTATTGTAAATATATTAGGATTTGAAATTGTAAATAGACAGTTCATCGACTCCATTTAGCACTTTGCAGAGGTAAAGCTGGGGATGATCTATGATGTATTATTGATTTGTAAATGGATATTGTCACTAAAGCGCACATTAGTCTGGCAGAGTGAAAGCTTGTTAGGTTTTTATTACATAAACACTAAAAACTTTTTAATGGTAGTCTCTTGAGCTAATAAAATCTTAGAGGATTTTAGATTCCCTAGGTGTCTAGGGGATTACTTAAGAGAGCTTGACTAATGTGTGTTAATAGTGACATCCTAAAATAAAAAGAAACCATGATCTAGCCCTTGTCCCTCTGTTTGTCTATATTGTAGACACGTAGCAAAGACTGGGGCTGGAATGGAATGGAAGCTCCTGCCTGCCTGCATACGTGCCTGCATGTGTGTTCAGGATGTGAAGGGGACTGAAGGGACTGGCTAAATACAGTTTTGTTCCATGCTCAGGAAGACCTTTCTAGAGCATGTGTGGGCTCAGGACAGAATCTCTTACCTTTCATGAGAGTTGTCTTAATGTCACAGCCTGGCATAAGGCCTTATCCTTACCTAGCAGGACTTTCCTATGAAAACCTGTGATGTTAACCCTTCACAGCTGGGCTGCCTTTTTGTGACTACTCATACCTGTCCTGATGGCATTAGTGCAAACCCTTCTGTCTAGTAATAAGTACTAGTGACTTTGTGTATAAACGTGATGTGGGGTTTGGGGAGGGGGAGTGATGTGGTCTATATTTTGGGTTTTGTCTTTTGTTTTTATCTGACAAGCTAAATCCACTTGTCAGAACAATCTTTCCCTGTTCCCTTTGAGAACAACTTCTTAGGAAGCAGACAAAAACTTCAAGTAATATGCTATCACATACCAAATGAATAATTTAATGTACTGGTGAGGATGACTTGAGTGGTTTCTGTGCAGCACTTAACATTGTATAAATTAAGTGCTTTCTCTGTTTTAGGTAATGTTGAAATCTTACTGCGTGATGTAGCTTTAAACCTAAAGCTTCCGCCTTTGAGATGCAGCAGTTTCCTGGGGCTGCCTGGAGTGTCTCCAGTACTGCTGGAATTCCTCTTTAGACAGAAGAATGCAGAGGGTGTGCAGAGAGCAAGGATCCTCTTTCAAGGCAGAGAAGGAAGTGCATCCAAAGGTGCATTTCTTGGGGCTACTCTTTCCTCTTCAATGCCCTCATCTTTTAAAAGTGTCTGTTATAGGACCTAGGTTCTTAACTAAATGCTAAAATGTTATTTCTAAACCTTAGTATAGCCACTTAGGCTCAGTGTGATAAGAGAAATATAAGTCAGAGTGGCTCCTTTTTAAACAAATTTGAGGTTAAAGTAAAAGGAAATCTAAGTATATGTTACCAAGCAGGTGCTTCTGAACAAGGTATTTCCAACTCAACTATTGCCTTCTGCTCTCAGAAAGCTCTTGGGAACTCTTTATTTATGAGGTCTGTGACTATGTAAACCGAAGGCTCTGGCAGGCTCTGGTCATGTGAATTAGTACAGCAGATTTAAACACAATTAATGGAACCTTTTTTTAATCGTAAACTGTATTGAAAGTGGTGGTTGAGTGCAGATCTTCCAAAAGGATGTTTTTGCCAAGCTTAGGTCAGTCACTGGGTGAGATGTCTGTGACTCGGTATGATTTTTGAAGGGCATCTAACTTAAGAGTATACTCAGTTTCTGTGGTCTTCAACACAAATCTCCTCTAGCTCAGAGCTCAATCTACCTTTGCTACGAGGCTGAGAAGATGTGTTAAGGCAGTGGATTTAAAAATTGATAGGGTAATCTAGAGCACACCTGCAGTCTTTAGTGGCTCTCTGAAGACTGCTGCTGCTATGTTTTCAGACAGTTGCGAAGTTATTTCTGGAGTACTTTTGTGTATTTCCGCTCACATCAGTATTGCTGTGTCATCCCCAGAGAAGCTCGTCACAGACTTTGGTGCATCAACAAGTAGAATAAAGCAAACAGACTTGGGGTAGAATGTCTTACTGTTTGAGTCTTGAAACGGTGGCTGCCATCAAGGAGAAGCTCTGTGTGTGTTTCTGTGGCAATGCAGCACTGGCAAGGTAACACCAAACTAAATGTTGTTTGCTTGCTGGTAGTGATGGCTTGTTAGAGCAAAATGTTTGACTCCAAACCTCAAAATAAGTCTTTGCAAATAGTGGATTTGAGATTTTTTTTTTTTGGTGGACATTTCTCTTGTCTCCCTTTCCTGCCCCTTTGGACAGAAGGCTTAGGACTTGCAAGAAATTTGCTCTTACTCTGAAGTATTTTTCTGGGGGGAAAAAAACCCAACAGAACATGTTTCATAGATAAACTGTTAAGTACTGTCTTCAGATCAAAAACTTTGAGAAGACTGCAAAATTCTGAACCAGCACTTTGGTTCCTGTAGTTTTTCCTGCAGTAGCAACATTCTACCCCTTTGTTTAAAGGCATTTTTCTCTAACCTTGTTTTTTTGGTCTTGTATGCTGAAGTTAGGTATTTTGTGAGAACAGGACTTGGATGGCAGGTAGCTGTAACCCTTTTAAATTTTTTTACATGTATCAGTGTAGGAAAGAGGGAGAAGCCTGTGGATCTTGGAAGAAAGCAAGCAGTTCTCTCTGCTGTTCCTGTTCTCAGCTCTGGGATGACATGTGCGGAAAGGCTTTCTGTCCTTCCCTCACTTCCTTACCTGCTGTAGGAAAGCAAAAGGAAGCACAAACCTTCTGGAGCAGTTGTGTAGTGCCACAGCTGCTCCTTGAAAAGCTAGTGAGTAACTAACACTGCTAGAGTAGTGTGAGAGTGTGCGTGTGTGCATGGGCAAAGGAAGGAGGAACTGGGCCCACGGCACTTCTCTGCCCCAGTCCTCCTCATTCAGTGATCTTTAGGAAACTACTGGCACTGTCAAGTGGCTTTGAAACTTGTTTTTTCAGTTCTTGAAAGCAAAGAATGTTACTGTCACCCTGTATTGCCACCTGTGGCAGCTGTCTGGCCCCTCCATCGGGGCGAGGGAGGCCCCACGGGCCGGGTGGCTGTGGGTGCCCACCCCCGGGCACAGCGGGCGGGCTGCCTGCGCTGCCGCAGTGGGGGTGTGCTGGTGGCACCTCCCGGGCTGGCGTGGCCCCGCGCAGCTCTGCAGAGCTCCCGGCTTCACCTCCCAGCACGCCTCTCCCGGGGATCTTTGCTGAAGAGATTGAAGCCCTTGTGGAAAAGGGTGAGTGGTCTTGCTGCTGATCTGCTCCTTCTCAGGTGAGGGAGGGAGAGGGGGAGGTTGGTAGTGGGGGAACCTCCCTCCTCTTCTGCCAGAACAAAAGCTTGGAGGTGGTGCAGGACAGGGCTGTAACTGCAGCTGTAGTGTGGGGCTCCAGTTGTCTTCTGCCTCAGGTGCTTCTGAAACACTTCGTAAAAGCAAAGGCTGAGCTGCTGTATTGTAGAAGCAAAAGCCTTGAATTCTTGTGCACATAGACTGGGGTTGAAGGAAGGAACTGTCCAAAGACCCTTTTGTTCTCCAGGGCATCCTTAAGTTCTTGGGCATGTTTTGCTCTTCCACACCTGCTGTTTCACAGCCCTGAGGGCAGTGTGCCTGGGGATCAGCCTTACTTGGGCTCTGCTTTAGATCCCTCCAGTGATTTTGGGCATCTTCTTAATGGCTCTTATTTAACGCTGTGCTTTGCAATCTGTCTTATGCAATCTGTTTTAGGAAGGGCAGGTGCAGGAAGCAGATTGCACCCAGCTTGCACCTTCCCCAGCGCTTTGATGCTGGTGGAAAGGGGGTAGATGTGTGGTGCAACACATGGGAACATTAGTAGCAGCCACAGCTGGTGTATCATGCCTACATCAAAGGACTTCTGGGAGTGAGGGGTGGCTGACAGCTGCTTGACAACTAGCTTAACATTTGGAAAATGTTTCTTTTGTTCCTCTCATCTTTTTTTTTGGTTCTTGTGCAGCTGATTTGCTACTTTATAAAAAAAAGAAAATCCTTTATAGTGTTTCTGGCTTTTTTTATTTGCATTGTAGGAACAGATTTCTGATAATCCTGAATGTACACCTGTACAGTTTCATTCTGTCCTCCATGTCATGTGCCACTCACATGGGTTGTTAACCTCCCCAGCTAACCTAGGGCTTTAGTCAAGTGTGACCCTGCTGTTGAGCAGCTTGCTTTCAGTTGTCCTTCTCTGCTGGGGAGGGCTCTAGAAGAGGGCCAGCTGCTGTGTAACCTGTACAGAGGAAGAAGATGGCTGTGTCTCCTGACCTCTGTCAACCTTCTCTTCCATGTGGCATTCCTGCCCCAGTTAGCCTGTGCGGTGTGGATGTCTAGCAGGTTATGAGGAGTCAGGAGGGCTTTGGCATTGTCAGATCCCTGTCAAATATCTTGTGTGTGCAATAAGAAATAGAAGTGGAGGGGCTGACCTGAAAGCTGAGCTTGCCTTGCCTGGAAGTGGCCCTGTGGCCTTTTCAAGGAAAGCATGTGGGAAAAGTGTTTGAGGGATCTTGCAGCTATTAAAATGCTGTGAATGTTAGTTCTGTTGGTGCTGTTATTTCTCTCACATGTTTATTGGGAGGGCTGATATTAAAATGTGAATGCTTCAGGTTTAGCATTAGTTTAGTTAAAGGACTCAGTGTGGAGCAGAAATGGGCTGAGCAGTGTGACTGAGCATGAGGTGCCAGCTGGGCAGGGACACAGCACTAGTGCTCAGCTGCAATGGGATAGTTCCTCCTTCCTTTTATGATTATTCAGAAGTCTGTAATAAATCACTGACTTGCAGATTTTCTAAGCCATTTAGGTGAAGGACTTGCATAGAAGTTTAATCCCTTCTAATCTTGGGATGTTTTTCATTTTGGCTGCAGCAAGGTGGCCATGGGACTTAATGCTTACTGTGTCCAATGCAGGAAGGTGCCCATGTCCCCATGCTGGCTGGTGCTGGGGCGTTGAATAGGGACCCAATCCTGGTGTCACCCAATGTCAGCTCTGAGCTCTGGCAGCTGCTGTTTGATTTGTCCCATTGCTGCTGGGGTTTAGAAACCATCAGTTAGTAAAAACAGTGACAAGGAAGAAAGGCAGAGTGAGGCAGTAGAAATGATGATTATTTGAGTATGTTTTATTTATCTTTGAGCTGTTACAGACCTTGGAAGGGCTGGTGAGTACCTTGGATTGCTCTAAGCTAAATCCATGCTAATAGCAGTTTACTGAAAAGTATTTATTTAAAGAATGCAGAATTTTTACTTTTAGAATTGAATAATCTGAAACAATCTTCTTTTTTTTTTTAAATTAGATTGAGAAAGGGGAGAGAACACTAATGATGTCTTCCTGTAATCGGATTGCTGTATTAACAGAAGCTGTTCCAGGAGCAAAGTAGGTGAATGAGTAGTGAGACAATCCCACTGAAAACAAATCCTTTTCTCCTGAATGTAGCTGTCAGCTTTCCTAGTGCAGGTGTGTCATTTAATAGAAAACTTAATTTTAAATCCCTGCCAGTACTTTGATAAGGGCCATTTTTTAATATCACCTTTGTGGTTGTGAACTATGTAAAGATTATTTCAAAAGGAGAAATAGAAGTTATGCTACAGCAGTCGAGTTTGCAGTTAGACTAGATGGTTGTAGGTCCCTTCCAGCTGAACTATTCTAAGTCTTGAAGAATTACTCTGAAGCTACTTCAGATTTTTTTAATCATGTTTACATACTAAATATTTTTCCTTTAGAACACCTCTGAAGTAATTTTTTTTAGCACTTGTTTCAAAACATAAACCACAAATTCTACCTCTATTATTTACAACTGAGGGTTACTAAATAATTTGGTTTCAGAAAGGCATAGAAACCACAGAAGCAGATGAAAATTAGTGCCAGGGCCAATGGGTACAAGTGTAGGGGCAAACCAGTCTATGCTTAGCTATAGAAATATCATACCTGGCTGTTGGTGGCCAAAACCCTTCTGAACAACTTAGGGAAATTTCTAACAATTCTTAGCTAACTCAGCTCAAATGTGACTGTGGAGGCTGGTGTGTGTGACATTTAATTCTGCTCTGGCTGGGTTGAAGTGTGTGATCTTGAGTGAAGGGTGGGCTCTGGTTCTAGGGCCCTCTGCCTCTGCAGTGCCACAGGAAGAAACACCTTCAGAACAGACACAGTGGCTGAACAGGGCAAGAGTGGATCCTTTTCCCTGCAGTGGGATGAAGTGGTGTGTTTATTTTTATTGTTAAACCACTAATTGCAGTGCTTGACTGAAGTCCCTGTGGTCTCCTGCACTGTGCTCTGTGGACCCACCTAGATGAGCATTTTGATTATTTTCCTTTGCACTAACCAGTCAAATGCGGTGTTTGAGAGCCACAGGCTATTTTTAGCTTTGCACATAAAATGCTTTTTTCACATAAGAACATAAAATCATGAGTTTATAAATTCTTTATTGAAAAATACACTTGCAATATTTTCATACAAAGTAACATAAATGGTAGAGTAACAAGAACTGTCAATTTCATAAATATTTTTACAGAAACATTACACATGTTCTGGACTTCAGCCTTTTTTATCAGGTAAGAATTCCACTGTAAATTAAATGACAGTAAAATAAAGGCGTCTTGCATTGTCCTGTATTTTCCCATTCTTCAGAGGAGCAGGAATGACAGGAAACACAGAGCTTTTAAATTCTGCTTCCTATAAGAGCTTCTAGAATGGGAGTGTGCTACATCTTCATTACCACACCCCAGTTATGACACCGAACAGCAGTATGTTGATGTACCATCCCAGCTGTTAGTAGGCTTAATGCTTTCCTATTAAGTCTGATATTTTGGAACTATTTTAAATGGAATCAACTAGTAGAAACTTAATATATGCATCACTTCCTTATCCTGTTAGTAGGGGAGAGATTTCCCCAGGCAGCCTGATTTAGTCCATTAAAAAAAACCCCAAAACACCCCCCACCCCCCATCCTTTAAAAACAAACAAAAAAAGCTAAGTCTATGTTTTAAGAGCTGGACCCCCCCTGTCCTTCTGCTGAGGAAGCAGGGGGGGCAGTTCCTGACTCTCAGAGCGATCTGAAGAAACAAGCATATAAAATTCCTTGAAAAAAGCAAACATCCCTGGCTTCCCACAGCAAGTGAAAAGCAATTCCTAATGGTGTTTGCTGAGGAGGGGAGCTATGGGATGTCAATTTGAAAATAAATACAAAAGTCAAATTGCTTCAATACAGAAAGACAGCTGAAGTCAGCCTTTGAAAAAAATATTCACATGTAGAAAGTGCCATTGCAAATATACAGCAAAACTAATCTGCCTTAAAACTGACGCTTCACAGCCCTAACAAAAGTGCCACCCTTTGAACAGGAGTTCACATTAAAACATTGCACAACTAAGACCAATGCATAAACAGAGTTATCTACCTTTGTACAAGGTGCCCAGACATTAAAGCAAAGCAAGGTGATGGTTTTCAGGGGCAGACAAAACATTCTGGCAAGAGTCCATTAGGACAGCTTCCTTTGGGGCTTAAAAAGATGATTCCCATCTTCCCTTTCCAAGCAGAACCGGGCTTTGCTGGAGTAGTACTTGTGAGTCATTGTTTTGTGGAGGTGGTTCCCGTGAGAGCCAGGGCAGGGCTGAGCAGGGTTCCTGTGGTGCAGCACTCCCTGCCTGCTGCCCCGGGACCTTTCTGGGCCGACAGTGCCAGGGGTGAAGCACTGACAGCGGGGGCAGGTGGGCAGCAGGAGCCTTCTGGGGCAGAAAGCGCTGAGGCAGCAGCCGGGGCCTGGAGAGGGAGTGGCCCTTGCGGGGTCCCGGCAGCTCCTCCGGTCCCAGCCTGGCCGTGAGAGGGGCTGCACAGCTTCCCCGGGCCTGTGGGGCTGCAGCGAAGGAGCGCCGGGCTCAGTGAGACCCTCTGTCATTTGCCACGTCCTGGAGCCGTCTTAACAGAGCTGTGTGATTCTCCTGACAGATTCGCTTCGCTGGCGCTTCAGTGCCATCCTCCAAGAGAATGCCTCTCTTCTTTGTGGGCGTTTCTCCAGTTCTAACCATGCTGTTAATTTCCTTTAGTCTCTGGAGAGAGAAGGGGGAAAAAGGAAAAATTATTTCTCATTATTGTGACTCCCAGAATACAAAGCAGACGTTTGGTACTTGCATTACACTGGGATTCCTCGTTTCTGGAGAGAGGTTCTGTACACAGTGCTCCTGGGGACAGAGTGACCTTTCCAAGGGCTGCCCTGGTCTCTCTGTTCCCAGAATACACCAGAGTCTCGCTCAGCCTCACGCTGAGCTGTGGGTGCAGAGCCTGAAGGCCGCCCTTCTGCCCTGCTCTGACACCAAGGATGCAACACTTCCCAGCTAAAAGAAAGATGCTTCCCAGGGAAGATTTCTGCTTCCTTCTTGGTGGCCAGAGGCAACAGGATTCAGCACATTACATGCTGACCAGGTAAGGCCGCTCACATTAAGAGCCATGTGGAGGACTTTTTCCCTGTGAGGTCAGTAAGAGCATGACTGTGTTTCACATTCCCTTTGACCAGTCTCTGTGCCCTCTGGTAACCCCCTGTGCCCGGACAGCCCAGGGGCCCGGTGCTGCGCAGCCCGAGGCGCTCACAGGGCTCCAGCCAAAGAGTAACTTTGAAAAGTACACGGGTACCTCGGACACTGAATTGCTTTTACAGCTTCTCAGGTACCTGAACAGACAGTTAGAAGAGCATTAGGGGAGAGAGTACATGTTAGACAATGCCAACAGAAAGGTGCCTTGAACAATCTTCTTTAATTTCACAACCAAAAAGAAAAGGTAGAATTAAGGATTTATAAAAGTAAACTGAAAACGCTTTAGTCTCACCTTAGATGGGCTGCTGCTGAAATAATAAAATATTTTCTCTCGAGGAGAGAGAGTAGACTCGTTTTTGTGTGGTGAGATGTACACGGGGTGGTTCTGGGACAGCTGTATCCTGCGAGGGGAGCCAATCCTCACGAAGGGGTAGGGTGAGAGCGGGGGAGAGTCCGTCTGCTCAGGAGAGAATGAGAATCACCCAGCGGCTGGTACCTGACCTCGGGTGTTACTACAGTACAGCTTCTGCGAGCTGGTCACCTTACACACAGTTTAGGTTTTTTCCACCAATGCCAGACAGTATGTATTTAGAACAGATGCAAGCTTTGTCGTGTTATTAGGCCAGGTTAGTATTTTTTTTATTTACTTTTCTAACGCTGTCTGAGGCTGGTGGGTGACTTGCCCAGTGCTCTGTTTCATACAGGAGGAAACAGTAAATCGGCACTGGAAATACTTAGTATTTTAGCAGCAGAGCATCTCCTCAAGGGAAAACTATTGTCATAAAACCAGAATCCCTTGAATGTGCTTACAGGGAGGTTGGCTAAGAGTGCTTCGCTGCATGTGCAGTTAAAAAAGATCTACTTACTAATGAAAAGCACAAAATTTAACTTACTGCGTTTGAAGTGTACTTCAGGGCAAATTCCTTAATCTGCTCGATGTAGATGTTGTTGTAGAACTGTATCAGGTCCCCCCGCTCCTCCTCCTCGGTGTCGCTGTTGGCGCCCGTCAGGCGGGTGGGCGTGGGGGGAGCGCTGCTGGGGTGGGGCACGGGCAGGGTGCTGCTGGAGCGCATCACCGGGCTGGAGTCCCTGCTGGCTGCGGGGCCACAGACACCGCGCTGTTACTGGCCACCCCGGCTGGCTAATGCCCTTCAGCCACCTCACTAGTCCCTGCCTGCCAGGGGCCGAGCCCCGGGTGACCTGGTGTCAGTGAGGCTAAGCTGGGCCCCTCAGCACCTTCTCTCAGACCAGCAAACTGCTGCATGGTGTACAGAAACTCACCCCATTTCTAACTTTTTACTGCATAAACTGCAAGTGGCTCTTCTGTATAAGCTGTTTCATCACAATATGAGGAGAGCCACAACTCCATTTTTCAGGGATTTCTGCTATACTTTTTATGGTAGCTCTCCCTTGTTGCCAGCTGGCACTATTTCAAATAAGAAACACTGGTCTTTTTCAGCTGGTAGTAGAAATGTTTGGCTTGGTAATACTTCCTGCTGGTTTAATGTGGAGACTGCATAATATAAAGTATTTTGTCCTCCCCTCCTTGCCACCTCTACGTGACAGAAAGCATTAATACCTACAATTTATACTGTTATCTATTAAATATCTTAAACTGGGAATATACAGTCCCCGATTTGCTTTCCTTTATGAAAGTCCATTCAAGGAAAACGTGTCAGTTCAATTATCAAGGAAAGAATCTTCACAGACATCAGATACACTGAAACAGATGCTGTGGGTGGCAGGTTTGTGCCCATCTCTGCAGCCAGGATGAGTAGTGGTGAACAGGGCCTAGCGCCCGCATCCTCTCATCCTACAAAGATTTGGGCTGTGGTGCACAAGCTGAACTGGAGTTCAGGCCAGCCATCACAGTAACCTCGTGAGGCAGGTGCAGGTGATGATAGATTCAAAGCTGTCAAAGGGAGGGTAATACTAAGCTTCAGTTACAGCAACCCTTCAGTGTTAGCAATATATTCTAATTGTGTCCAAGCTTACCGAAGAAGGGAACGTTTGGGGTGGGGCAACACAAAATCCAACTGTTACCTTATGCATATGGTTTTGGAAATGGAACTAAACCCAAATATCTGGAATTTGGAACCACTCACTTCTTTCTTTGTTTCTGTCTTTACTTCTGTCTGTAGGCGAGTTCTGCTGGCTGCTGCTGTCACTGCTGCCAGAGCGGCAGCGCCGTCTCCTGCCTCTGATCAGGACACTGCGGTAAACCTGCAAAGAGAGAGGCACGTACCAACATGAGGATGATCAGATGGGCACTCACACAGCCAGGAAACAATAGTCTACATGATATAGCTGCTTTTTAGGAACTTCATTGTGGTATCACATTGCTTCTTACAGGGGAAGACACATTCTCCTAAGAACAGTATTATCCAACAGGCACTGCTTCCTTAGATTTTAAGTAAAGATATTTTCTATTTTAGGTATAGTTTAGCATAAAAAGCTTTCAGTAGTGCAGGACTTTGGATATGACTGCTGTCTCCTGAGGATGGCTCACAGACTGCATTCATTTAATAGTAAATGTTACTTCAAAAAGCAATCTGTTCCTAAAACGCAACTAAGGCGTTTAGTAAACTGCCCCCCACGTTGTTTAATAGTAGCTGTGCTTACATGACTCTTGGCTTGGGGCTGTGTCCGATAGCAGCGCATAATGTTCTGGAAGGACCTATCTTCCTTAGTGACCTAAGAGGAGATGAAGAGGTTAATAGATTCTCTGTGGGTGGTTTTTATTTGTTTAGGGGTGGTTGTGCATGGTGTTTGCTTAGTTGTGGATTTTTTTGAGGAACTGTAATCTTTAGAACATAGTCTTAAAGAGGTTTTCTGGTTGGTTTTCTTTATTCACACCTTACCTTCGCCATTACGTAGATGGCACACATCAGAAGCTGATCCAAATGTCTGTCCATCATGATTTCAGGGCAGTGCACCAAGGAATACTCAAAACATGTCCAGATCTTTTTCCGCAGCTCATCAGATATATCGAGTTTGACACAGAGATCTCTCAGCCGTACACTAGCTAAATGATAAACCTGTTGAGATGGAGAGTGTTTAGGGCCACAGCAATACGGCTTTTCTCACCCCAGACTTGCACACCCTGTAGCACTTGTGCAAATGATGAGCCAAAAGAAGAATAACTACATTTAACTTGTTTGCTTACAGGACACAAACCCTCTCAGTTCTGGTATGGATGCTAAGAAAACATTTATTTCAAGCTTAAATTCTGAGTTGTCCTGAGCTCAGGAAGGGCACGGCATACCCTACAGAAACCACTGTATTCAATAAACCGGAATTTCTTTCTTTGAAAGAGCCATAAAGAAAATGGCCACCTGTAAGTACCAGCTGGCCAAGTACATAATCTACTTCACAACTGGTGCTGTGGTAGCTGCGGTGATAGTCTACTCCTTTGGTAGTGAGAAGTTCCTGCATAAGAAAACTACTCGGCAGGTATGTACATAAATAGACATCAGGTGCAGATTAACTTGGAAATTGAGTATTCTCTTAGTAGTAGTAATAAGTAGTACATATTTTAAAAATCTCTGAAGATTTACCAAATACAAACTAAGCAAAGCACCAATTAGATTTGAAAATACCTTTCTAAAGAAGAGTGCGAGGGAGCCCATCTTGCGAGGCCTGGTGGCCATGGCAGTGCTAAGTTGCTGGGCTGGCCTTTGCTCTCCAGGAGAGATCTGCTGGACCGTTAACGGGCCCGGTAACTGCAGTGTCGCCCCGGTCACCTGAGGGTTCAGGGTACCAGCAAGGGTCTGGGCACTGAGAGGCTGAATGGGCCCGGAGACAGCCTGTGGCTGGGTACCTACATTTACTTGGACTGGGAAGAAAGTTATTCCTCCATTTTCATTGGCAATACCTGTAATTTAAGAAAAAGAGTCTGAAATAAGAGCAATTAGGGGCAGGGGATGTTCCTGGTTGTTAGTAGTTTTGTGTCAGTTGGTTTGGTTTTTTAAGGAATTCAGGAATTCTCGTATTGATTGATTTTGTCTATCTGTTTAGTATATTATAGATTAAATTGTCTCACCAAAATATTTTGGACTTTTCATCATAAGAAGACAAGAAGATAAGGGAAATTGAACTAAGTTTTTCATATTAATGTAACTTTCATCCTGTGCCAGTTCAGGAAGGAAGGCTTACGGAAATAACTTTTGTAAATTACATGTTGACAGTCAGAACACCCTTGTGCTGTACATGTTCTGTCTCTAAATTCTGCTCGTCTATTCAAACAATTCTTCCCAATTATGAATTCTTAAACATACTTTTTCTCCACTGGCATAATGTTGCCCTCCTCTCCCTGTTACTGTGTACTAACTCTCTGGTGGGAACAACCTGAATAACTCAACAGTTGCTTTTCTCTCACCTTGCACTGGTATGGTCACAGTTTGGCCGTTGTTGGCTGTGACGGTGGCAGTTGCCACTGTAACCAGCGTCTGGCCGGGCACAGGTGTTACTGACATGGCTTCGGGATTCATGTTCTGCACAGGCACTGTATTCACCACTGGCTGTTGGGAAACTCTGACTGGAGTGCCACTGTCAGAGGTACTATCGCTGTCAGCAAACAGTCTCCTCCTTGTTGGATTGGCTGTAGGAGAGCTGTATCTGTCATACAGGGTAGTGGGAGAGGATGAAAGGCCTGTGGATTGAAAAAACCAAAGCATGTCCTAAATATATGTATTTAACACTTGTTGTATAAACCTTGGTTATATAAATATGACAGAAATCTACTAAACCAAAATATGTCAATGCAAAGCTCTTCAGGAAACATTTTTTTAAATTCTGTATGTCTACATTTGTGGCTTACAGATTGCTTTTAGCAATGACTTAATCCCATGTAATGACAAGATATGATGGTTTATTTTTCCAGAGGAAAAGTTTGAGACTTCACATATCTAAATATAGAGTGGAGTTTCCATTGTGGTATAACAGTAAAGCAAACTGTTCAAGTGCTACGGCTTAGAACTCAAGTAGTGTATGTGTGTAAATATTATTTAACAAAAGTATATGTATACATACATAGATGCTGTTCATATACATAGCTCCTAAAAACACCCTCTCACAACAGTATTTTGTTCACACTGAAATAACTAAGATCAATGCATTCCTTAAATCAGATGTCTATGTGAGTTACAATTAAAAAAGCCATTTACAAATATGTTTGCAATTAACTGTCCATTGACATTGAAGCCATGGCTGAAGACATGTAAGCACGTTATTGTCTCACCTTTTCCTAGTCCTCCAGTCTCAGCACGAACCTCATTTATTCGTCTTGGTGTCAATGGTGAACCTACAACACTGTTCCCAGCAGATCTCTCAAAATACTGAGGTGGCATTACCTGAAAATATTTGAGGGGCTAGGTCACAGATTATTACATAACAAATGTTTAAAAGCTTCTGCACTACAAATTTTGAACAGCGGAAGTGTATGGCAAAAAATAAAACCAAGACCACCAAACCACAAGCCTAACTGAAATGGTGCAGTGACTGTGCTGCTCTAGAAGATGCACTACTGTAATAAACTTTCTGTGACTACAACTAGAAGTCTGTACTTTACACTATGTTTCTTCTTGTCCAGTAATCTTTTCAAGTGAGTGACTGACTGGGCCAGACATACCCTGCTCTCTGCTCTGGCTGTCTCTAGCAAGGTGTCTGTGAACAGGCCCCAGCACACTACCCTGACTCTGCTTTCTCTGCCCTGGTTAATCTGTGGGGTGAAAGTGAAACCGGGACCCCTGAAGTCTCCCCTTCAGGGTATAGTGCCCACTCTCTACCTTTCTGTCTGATATATATATATATATATATATATATATAAAACATACAAGGAAGTACTCACCTCTTCACAAGTAGGAACTTTGTTTTCATTATCTCTGATTCTGTCCCACAGGATGGATTCCTGTTTCCATGCCATACTTTCCAAGATCTGTTCTTCAATATGATTAAGGTGTTTTACCACTTCCCGACAAAGGCCATCCTCTGCTCTAATGAACACCTCAATTACCTGTAAGGTGTATAATCACAATCAACACAAGGTACTTGTTTCATATATTTCTTCTTACAGAAAGATCTAATTCCCGATTTTCAAGGAAGAGATGATGAGAAATATTAAGGGTTCATTTCTATGACTCAATCATACGTTGTCTTGCATTTTTATCAGAAGATGGTTATTTGTATCTTATAGACACTTGGGCAGTATTTTTTTCAATACAAAAAGGGGCAAAGTTGAGAATGAATAGTTAATATCTAAGTTAAGGTGTAGGTATGGAGATTACTTAATATAAGTCAATAGAGTACTCATAACTTGATAAGCATTTCTAGTTATCAAGCACTTTACCTTATAAAAATGATAAACTGGAATGTCAAATATTTCAGTGATGAATGGGAAGTTCCCAGGTGGCTTATATGTAAAGGTAATTATCTCAAGGCAACATGCCAGCAGCGATCTATGAAACACATCTTGCTCCAGTATTGCCTGCAAGAGAGTTGCAAATTTCAATGCTTAATTTATGGTGTAACCATAGAACAATAAAATGCTTTCCATTCTGCCTCATCCAAACCAGCATGATTATCAAGCTTATAAAAAGAGATTTTTTTTAAATAAGAGACAGAACAGAATCCAAAATGAGCCATTAAAAATTTCATTGTGTTTGTAAACAGATGATTTCTTGTACACTTTTTCTTCCATTCAGGTGTACATAACAGCCTACTTTTCAGAGATTTACCCTCATTTTAAATAGCTGTCTGTTCTGCTCTACAATTAGTTTCCTTTTCTGTAGGTCCAACTTTATAAATGAGGTACAGTTTGATTAGTCTTCCTTACAGATAAGTCAGTGTCTCCCAGTCTCCTCCTCTCTTGCTCAATGACTGATTCCAGGACCTTGTAGTATAGCACCTCAGCATGACGAAAATGCTTGCTAGCAACATCTGCAGGAATTTTAAATAGAAAAATATTGTGAAATGTGATAAAATAATTATATCCTTCACCTTAAGGTATAGAGGTACAACAATTTAGTGGCACCTGTGTATTTCTGTGCTGCTGTGGCTACAATACTTTTGTGACTAGACCACTTAATTTTACATGAATTTATGCATCCCTCTCCTATGCTGCACTGACTTGTGAATGCAGAGCAGAATAACTTATTACTGAACCCAGATTCTGATGAAAACACTGTATATAAAAACAATCCTTAACACTGCTGTAATATAATAACATGTTTCAAGTTCAGAAAATACACTGAAAAGTATACCTATATGGATCTAACTTGCACTGTGCAACAGGAAAACCCTGAAGCAACTACGCTGACAAGAACAAAGGCCCTATTAAGAAGCAAGAAAGTCAGAAGCATCTTCCTTATTTTCAATCCATCTTCATGCACTTAACAAATCATGACAACTGCAAATAATGCTTCATGTTTATACTGGCAGGTTTTTAATATCTGTACTAATCTATCCTTGTATGCAAGCCAAAACTGCTGTAGGGTTTTCAAAGACTACAATTAGTCAGATTTTTCATTACTATCACAGAAAGCCATGCCATTGCTATTAATTTTTGAGAGAGAAAGAGCAGTATCCTTAACTGAGCTTTCCATTTCAGTTCCGTACAACTGAAAGTATCATCAAATTCCAGTGATTTGAGCTAAGGCTGATTATAAAATTCTAAGCAGGGTTGAAATTTGCCACGTCTTAAGAATACAGGGAAAGACAAAAGTAATAGAAAAGATGCTTGTGCTGAAGCATAACCTCTAAGTAAAACAGTAATTACAAGAGATCAATGTCTTTACAGGCATTTTAATGCTTATCTGTACAAGTAAAATGTTACCCACCTTTGGAAAAATTACTGAATTCTCCTTCAGACTGCATGCTCTGGCAGTATACTTCATACATCTCTTTTACTCTGTTTGCAATAGATTGAGAAGGATCTCTGGAACATGCCCTGAAAATAGGAACTAAACAGTTTCAACATTCCTACTGAGACAAAAAAAATAAATCTACAACTATTCTTGTAATATGATGACGCATGAAACTGTAAATATATTGCATAGCAATACAAACACACTCATGTGTCTAACTGCGTATGCACTGTAAAGTGTCCACAGCATATTATTATTATTGTATACATTGTAGTAACTATGCTCATCTTTTCATGATCAGGGATAAATACTTAAACAGCAGTTTCCACATGATATATAAAAACTGTTTTAAAATATATTGTACCTGAAGTAACAGTTTAGCTATATGGAGAATAAATTTTATTTTGCATCTCCTAGAGTATGGAGTGATTTGCTAGGAAGTGAGATTTGCTAAGTAGGAAGAAAAGCCTTGGAAATTTTTTATTAGCAGTTTGCTGTTAGAGAAGCTTGGACCTGTTGGGTTTTAAATGTTGTATGTTCTTACAACCACCAATCTCTTCAGGACAAACGTGTCTAAAGAGAACAAAATCTTTTGAAATTTAATTGCCTTTCTGGGTCCTGTTTTACTCTAGAACCTTTCAAGACTGATTCATTTTAAATTACACTGTTTAACATTAACATATGTTATTAAAGCTATTTTAAAAATAGAATTATTTGGTTAGCTGAACATCAAAAACTTACCTGAGTATTTGCTCCAGATTTTCACTGGGGGCATTTTTCAGTCCTGCCAGCATCGTATGAAGGCGGCTCAAACTGTATGTTGCTATGGAAACAGGTGTCACGTACGGGTTGCTCTCTTTAATATACTTGCGGCCAGTAAGTGGGGTTGTAATCCTAAGTGATTTGGACTAAAAAACAAAAAGTAAGCATTTAATTGTACACTATTATAAAACTTAGATACAGACCATAAACGAGAAAGTGTCAGTCCGTAGAATTCTTATCCTGTGTTGTGATACAGGCCTGGAAAAAATGGCTAGAAATCAAAGAGCCCAGAGTAGCTCATGTCTCAGATAACAGCCAGCAAAGAAAGATCAATCTGTGTCCCTTGGATGTCTGTACGGGACAGTACTGCATATACACAGAGAGGATGTGACCTCACACTGGAAGGTAGATACTGGAAATGAAGTGTGAAACAACTAGGCCAATCTAAAAAAGCCCCCCAAAAAGCCCAGCAGTCTCCTCCTACCCACTGAGTACCAAAGGTAGCCGTAGCTCAGACAAAGTGTACTGAGCCAGGGTTTCCTGTCAGTGGGTTTAACACTTAACATGAAAAGTCCTCCTGAACTTAACACTTACCATTTAATTCATTTGCATCAGTTCAAGTCATCACATCAAAATAACACCAAGGATATTCCTTCAATTAGTGTGCAGCAAAACCAATGCATCTTCTAATTATCTAACCATGCAATTACCAAGAAATGTTTTCCTTACTTTAATGAATAGGTTACATTTTGCAGTCTTTTCACCATGAAGTCTAGCTGCCAATACTCCCCCCATTTTCCCCCCACACTCCTGAGTCTCTTTTATTTCTGCCTTCATGCCCTAACCAGGAAAGATGCTTCCCCCAGCCCTGTCCCGGGCTCACTGGAACATGCCACAGCACAAGTATTGCACCTGCAAGCTGCTGTCTTACAGGCCATGCTGTTTCATCGCTTCAGAAACCCATGAGAGTCACACACCCAGATCTGTGCCAGCAAAACTCAGCAGTAGATTATTTCTTTAAATAGATCAGAAGCAAAGAATTAACTGATTGGACTGATTTTGTGGGTTAGGTTATTCTGATCTTTTCTCTCCAGAATGTTGAAAGCCACTAACCAACTCTCACTCTGAAAAAAGATTATGTAACTATATCAGTAATCTAGGCTGTTTTACCCCTTTGCTCTCTGTAATCCAATTGTGCTAATACAGCTTATATCCTTCTTTACTTCCTGTCTTGTATCCTTCCTCCTTTAAGATATCTTTTCTACCTTCAGGAACGCTTTGATACTCTACAATCACAGGTATACAAGTCTGCATTCAAAGCCTGTTTTTCAAAAGCTATTCTAGTCACACAAAGGCCCTGATAATTTTCAGGGTCTTCACTTTATTGTTCTGAAACACGTAGTGTCCTTTATCCTCTGAAAGACCATATTCTATGCTATTTCATTAGTTGTATATAGAGACAAATGTACCTGTCAGGCTTGTAAGCAAGCAAGGTGAAAACCATTCCCTAGTGATTTAACTAAAACTGTGAACAGATGTAATACCAACACCTGAAGCACACCTGTAAAAAGGAAACTAACAGAATGCATAGAGCAAAGTGCTGAGCAGCTTTGGTGGGACAGGGATGGGAGGGGAAGGGAAGTGGGACAGACAGGTCTAGAGGACCCCGACACTTGTGGGAGAATTCAGCACCTGCCAAACAACCATGGAGAACCGCCTCTTCTGTTGTGCTTCAAAATCTTCTAAAGACACCTCTTTAAGTAATTACCTAAATGTTCTCTATACTGGATTTAATCAAAGAAAACCCAAATGCATGGAGAAATTCTGTCCCAAAGCCCCAAAAGTAAACAACATACCTAATCAATTACATGCTGTGTGCACTCCCAGATCACCTTGAACAACAAACATGGTAATTTTTAGTAGCTGGTTCTCTTCATCAGACAAACTCAACTTATTCTCCATATACAAACGGCAACTCAGACTGTGTCATACTCACCCTATCAAAGTGCTGCTGCAAGTTATGCTTCACCTGTACTCTTTCAGCTGTTTCCATTCCTGAAGTTGTATTTAAGCACCTTGTGAGAGTTCCAATCTCTTCATCTGCATCCTCCCCAAGAAATATTCGCTCATCAAGATTTCCTACTGACAAAACATACTCCTCGTAGGCCTTGTTGATGGCTTTGCTACAGCAGAAAAAGGAAAGACAGATATAAAACCCCTTTTATTTAGACAGTGCTTTGTTCACCTGCTTACCAAAGGAACACAGTTCTGGTCTGCTGGGAGTCTACTTCACAACTTCTTTGCACCTCGACTTAAGCATTGGAGCTCTTTTAAAATCTATAGTATCTTAAACATGACAATATTTTTCCACTGTATCTGATGGCTTGCCATTTAGCATAGCTGCAGGAGGAACATCATAAAACACTGAGAACTCTTATTTGGCTGGAAATTCCTCAAAACTTATGCAGCATCACATCATCATAAACTACGCTTACCATTTTCATACCATTTGAAAGAAAGTAATTCCACCTCATAAGCATTTCTAAATTTATAAAGAAAAAATATCACCAAATCTTCCCCAATACCACTTGCCACTCATTCAGTGTGCTTCCACATCTTTTTCATACAAACACTTTGAGTTATATACCAAAAAAAGAGGAAACATAGAAACATAAGAATAAAAGCAGACATCAAGTAACACCACCCTGAAGAATCATTCCTCTTTCAAATCATACCACCTCAGATCATACCACCACAAAGGAACTGAAACTCAATGTAATGTATAAACACCAAAAGCTACGCAAGCCAGCTAGCTGGTATTACTGTTAAGCTACAGATAATAATGGAAGTGCAACTGTATTACAGAGGGATACTAATGCAAACCAAACCACAAATACAGTGACTCACAAGCTATCTCCAAAGTTCCCAGGATCTAGAAATCCAGTGAGATTTTCATCTTTTCCTTTTAAAAGCTGTAAAACAGTTAAGAACAAAGGAGGGACATTTTAGTTCTTAAAAAGGTTTTGAAGATAATGAGTAAGAAGAAACTTTTCCACATTACATATTTATTTACCAACCTTTTTGTCAAAAAGTTTCCGAATATATGGCTTCCAAAAATGTTCCTTTATGCCTTTTGCTTCTAAAACTAATCCATAATGTAATGAACACAGTTTTTCAATGATGCAGGGAGGATCAGATGATACTTTATAATCCTTACTATGAAAATCTTCAGGCAGACCTACAATTAAGAATACTATATTATTTAATTTTGCAAATCCATATCCTGTTACCTTATTAACCTTACATTCCATGCTGTGTAGTTTAGACAGTGTGAAATTAAAATGATAAACTAATTAGTTCCCTCGAAATAATTATTAATTATGTATGCCGACTCAATTTGATGTTATCAAAAGTCAATTCTGAGTCAGAGATTTAACATAATTAGATATTGAGTGATAAAAGTTAAAAATATCAGTTCTAATAGAAAATTGGTCAAACATTCATGAACTACAATACTCAAATAAATTTGAGATAATGGTCCCAGGTCGCATCCAAACTACTACAAAGTAAATGGATACTGTACAGCACTGAAAATGTCTTGAAAAGAATTGAATCAGAAAGTCTCTGGAAATAACGAAATGAGAAATTCACTGGAAACTTCTCACCATTCATTTGCATTTGTGGTGATCAAGTCAACCTGCATTTCCATTCTTTTCAGAAAGAGAACAGCAGCAATCCAGAAATGAGAGGGAAACAATCAAGTTTCCACTCTCATATTTGAGCACTGGATCTTTCCAAACTGCTGCCTCAGAGGAACTCTCCAGTCTGACTGTGTCCAAGAATGACCGCACCGTTATGCACTCTTTTACTGACATTAAAATGGCATTAACTGAAATTTTTACTTCAGAACTTCCTTCAGTGGTGTTTCTATAGTAAATGAAATTCTTGACTTACTATATTATTGACAAAATTCAGCAGTCTGTTATTACATACTACATCAATAGCAATCTATCTGTGCAGCCAGATATAGAACATATTAATTCCCACATACTTCAAATCAATATTATTCAACTTATTCTCTGTCACACATTTTCACACTCATTTCAGTGGCCTTAGAAGTTCTTGAAGACTTTGGATAAAGATAGTTTTTTTCAACATACCTTTAAAATTGGGATTCAGAAGTTCTTTACGGTTAGGACACTGGAGAGCATTTCCATACACTAGATCCAAAGCGCATAACAAGAGATGGTAGGAATTGACCAAGTCATCACTGATCATAGGGAAATTACCTTCAATATCAGAAAGATGTAAGACATTAATTAAAACTAGCATAGAGTTAAAATTCTTTTAAGCAAGAAACTGTTGATATTTGTATTACAATCAATAATGGAGTCTTGGAGACACGGACTTTGGTGACTATAAATAATCTGGATGGAAACACAGGCAGTAAAACAGACACACACTTCATAAAATATAGCAAATATAATAGTCAAATATGTTGTCAAGGAACAGCGGCAATTGTGTAGGAACCCAAATATACTGTGCTACGTTGAAAACAAATCTTACCAAAACGCTGATAAACACAATATTGCAGAGTCTCTCCTCCACAGTAATCTGATTGATCAGTGCTTAACTTGAAGCAGCATGAACAGTATAATGCAAAGTACCTCAATGAAGAAAAATTTGTTACCATAACTCTGGCAACACAAGCCCCACTGTCTAGCAGTGTTACGTCCTTCGAGATTCTTACTGCATCTGCCCGAAGCAGAATCTTCTTCTGAAGGCATAGAAGGGGGAATAACGTGTTCCAACGGAGACTCCTTTTCCCCAGTTTTGCATTGCTGTAAAGCGTTCCAATGAACTTTTAACTTTTGCTAGGCTAGACCCAAGTGTTCAGATGTCCTAAAAAAAAGCAAGCACTGCTCCCTCTTTCAATTTCCTCCCATTCTCCAGAATGAATCTATATTCGACTCAAAGTCAGGAGATTATTTTTCCTTAGCAGTGTGCTTTCTTTACAAAAATTTTGTTGGGGCATGCTCATTATAAACAGTAATAAATTAAACTATATTTCTCTTGTGCTTTACAAAAGAGTTCAAGTGTGCTTCTCTGATCTGGTTTACAATGTAGTTTTATTTCCTACAGCTCCTTAAGTATTTTTTATTTATCACCTTCCTGTAGAAAAGAATCCTTGTAACGTCTTCACTCTTTTATCACTTTTCACAAAGATTATATTCAGATTCATTACTCTCTACTGAATTAATTTAGGTTTATGATATTCCTTTAGAAGAACGGCCATAGCTAAAAAGCCTTATAAAATAAACTATACCATTAATTAATAGCATAAAGCACATTTCCATTAATATATATGTACAGCATGATTTTCTGTCACTCTTTCAATACTAATAACTCTTCTCTATTTTTTATGTTTTGGTTTGGTTTTTTTGTAGGTAAGCTCCAAACAACTTAGCTGAGCCCACTATGAAGAAGAGGTTTAAATCCTTGAAGAAATCTATCATATAGTAGTAAATTCACTTAGAACACATCAAAATGTATATATGACTAGAGAATATTTCTAAATTACGCTATTACTTTTCTACCTGTAAAGTATCAATTTCTTCAAATTTATATTCAATTTTCAGATTCCATGTTACAAGAAAATTTTCACGCAGTTGAAGTATTGAAGCCTACATGAAATTTGAATTAACTGTACACATTTATCAGTTATTTCCAAATCATTAAAGGTTTTCAGCAAAGCAATGAAAATCCTATATAAAACAGCAAAATGTTAACCGATAAAAATTTTGAAGAAGTAACTCTTGTAACATAGGTTCACTTTCACAACCATGAAGTCTAGCATGGCAATTGTTACCACCAGCACAGTCAAAGTTAAATCTAATTTTACAGAACCAGTAGTTTCACACAAATGATTTGTCAATGACATTTCAAACAATAGCTTACTACTTCCTTTCACAACCCAGTACCAAATAATAAAAAAATAGTTCTCAGTGCAGCAGAGATGTGTTTTTTCATTTCCATTTTAAAGAAAGAAAGAAAAGGTCAAGATAGAGAGCGTAAAGACAAATTCTTGCAAGAACTGCAGGATCGCTACACAAAGTTGCTATCTTACTTTGCAGCATATACTAAAGGTACAAACAAGACTTGTACTTTCAGCATCTGTGAAACTGAACGCAATGATCTTCAGGATTGCAGAAATATCACAGAGACAAGCTTGAACTTGCCATTGATGTGCGGTTGCCATGATAAGGATTACTGCCAACCCTCAAAACACAGTGAGCAAAATGTAACATGACTATTTAATGCCTTAAACGGTCAACATTTAGCTTCCATTTTTGTGCTGCCACACTTTAATAAATTTACCACTAGTCCCTAATTTTACAGTATATAATTACTGTATATTTTCCTTTTTTCTTGTAAAATTTAATTTGCTATGTTATCAAGACAGTATTCTTTACAAAGTTAATTTGTATGTCTAAAACTGCTTGCTAATTAACATGTAGTCAGTTGATGATGCATTTACACAAACATATTAACCAATAATTTACCAATAGAAAGACTCAAAGTCCCTTTGCACCTTGTCAACTATTCAATCTACCCATAGAGGTGGGGATTTCACAGATGAGAAAAGAAAAATCAGTGATGTTTCAGACTGACCTACTTGCTCTCTCAGCTGCCTAACTGTGCTAAAGAAGTAAAGTCCTGACTGACTGGAAATAAAGTACAGTACTAACTCTCCTCTGGACTCAGTGGAATATGAATAGGTATTTCATACTACTTTAGAGCACTATTCTGGATTAAAAAAAAAAAAAAAAAAAGGGATGAAAATGATTCTGTTTCAGGGTTACAAGCAACTTGTTTAGGAAAGATTTCTCTTCCCCAATAAAGTGGACTCTGTAGTCTACTGGAAAAAGGCATCTGCTACACAAGACAGTGTTCAGTATGGCACTCGTGCTGCACCACACCCTGCTTGATCTTTGTACAAAGATGTGAGGGTGCAGTAATACTGCCAGTAGCTTTTCCAGCAGGGACCTGCTGGCAACCCTCTGCAATGTGATGTAGTGTAGAAAGAAAGGCTAATCTGTAAAACAACAAAATTAGTGCCAGATAATTCAATATTGTGACAGCCTACTCTGTCCTCTCCTCAAAAGCAGCCAGTTAAAGAAATCATAGCACGCTGCAGGAATCTTAACAATGATTTGATTCTCTTTTAGACTGGAAAAAGCCACCCCACCATACACACCCAAACCAACTCAAAATTCCTTCTATCCCTTTACTTGTAGAAATTAAACTATTAGTTTTCTTCTACTAGAAGCCATTTTATGAAAAAATATAAAAAGTCTCTGGAAATTATCAATGGACCTGAATCTGCAAATCTGTTCTTTCAGTGAGAAGTATAAATCTTGTCTTTATTTTCCTCAAAACACTATCTTACTTATACAGAATTCCCAGTGAACACTCAGCCAAGCAGTACTTGAATAAAGACCTAGGTATGCAGAAACTCTTTTAAGATGCAGATTTGATGAGGAAAGGCTTTAGATTATATGTGATACCACTGAACAACTTAAGCCTAAAGTAAGGGTTTAATGCTGTTCCCTCCTGTGGCTTTATCTTCTGGCAGTCATTATCAAGAAAAACTGCTGAAAACCTCTATTCTCATTAGCTTTAAGGCTGCTCTTATGATATAGGTTATATATACAATGCAATATATTGTCTGTTCATTGCATCATTTCTACAGAAGCATATTAACGAGGATCCCCTTAAGTGTTCCAAAGGACTATGAGTCTTCAGGACAGTCAGTCATTTAAATATATATACTGCTACTGTCCAAAATACAAGAGAAAAATCACCCTTGCAAGGCAGGTGTAGGCTGATGTATTTAGTAATGCATATGGTTATTTGACACTGTTGTTGTGTGCTCATTCTTTAAAAAGGTAGGGGGGCAAAAAGGCTAGCAAAAGAATTAGAATGCTATCTGTGATACTAGCGTGAAAATATTCACACCTATGATCAATTTTTACTAGGAAAAAAACCCATTAAATATTTTCAGTGTTGCTGGAAACCTAGGAGATATTTAAATATTCTTTGTTCCTAGTAAACATACACACACCCACCTTATGTTAATTACAACATCTAAGTAAGAATTCACTATAATTCTAAGCTATTTTTTTTCCCTTGGAATGACAGCATAGGTCTCCACAATCCTAGAAACTTTGTAAAAATATTCCACACAAACATCATATATAGCCATACATTTAGCCATACAGCTCACCTTAGAAGTATGGTAAAACATACAGCTGGGGAAATTAAGACAAAATACATTCCTTCAGGCTGTTCTGAGAAGGCCCTTTCTCCAAAGGCATTCCTGGATTCAGAAATGCCTGCACATATTTCAGTGTTTAAGGACTGATATAAGATAACTTACAAAACAAGGTTTGCTGTATTTAATCCCTTTCAAATCTCTTACCTTTTGCATGAACAAACAGCACCCAGCAAAACTGGAAAACTTCAGTCACAGTACATGGTTGTCGTCTTTTGGGGAAAAATAGAGCAAGAAGACCCAAATAAGCTCAACGAATGAAGACCGGTAGAACATCATATAACAGTCAGTCATTCTAAAAGAAAGTTTTTACTACAGTGTGGCCAAAATCTTAAGCCCTTCCCCCAAAAACCTGAGCAAAGGTAACAAAGCAAGCCGCATGCTGGTTTCACAAGTGGAACCCCAGTCTCAGTCTGCATGTGATGATTCAGATGTCACTACAGCGGACCAACACAGCTGATTCCATTAGAAATACTCCAAAACATGAGCAGAACACCACCATAAATTTAATGTTAAACATGTCTGGCTTAAATGTTTTCTTTTAAGGTAAAATTGTTCTTTCAGTTGCAAAGAACAGGTCAATATCTGGAATTTTTAAAATTTCCTTAAGAACAGGAATTTGAACCCTACAGAAAATGTTGTTTCTATTTTTTCATACAACAAATTGTACATATAGGCAAGTGAAATAGTTTGAGAGCCAGAGCTGAAATTCCTTCTTCATGAGCATTCTGAGCAATCTAAGCATGTACACATGTTCTTAGAGGAACACATTGTGTTGATATTAATATCTCAGTACCACCAAGATTTGCAGAACTCTATGTTCACGAGTGTCATCTATGTACATTAGTACATAATGTAAAACATTTTGTATAGGATTTTATATAGCATACAGAATTGTGAAATATATTAAATGTTTATCAGAACAAAGTTCCTCTGCTGGTCTTTGTTTAAAATGTTTTCAAATAAAATACAACTCATTCACAAGGTCCCTTCTTAAATCAAAAGTTTTGCAGCTATTGAGGATTTGTTATTTCTTATTAGTGCCATGTATACCATACTGGATGATTTTCCTCAATCTTCTTCCTAGTTTCACATTTCTGGCTACTGGCTAGTAAATTCGGTAACACAAAAATCTTGACAAAGTAATCAACTCATCCAAAGTTTTTATTTCCCCCCCCCTTCAAAAATCAGAAACTATGCTCAAGTATTTACTGTGTGGATAAAAAAAAAACACACCAAAACCCACAAACCAAACACCCCCAAAAAGCAAAGAAAAAACCACCAAACCCACCCCCATGCCCTAGCACCGATTTTTATAACTCCACAGCACCAGTCCTTGTTTCTATATAACATATCACTGCAAGTGCTATTTCATATATTGCAGCTCACCCCCAGGACAGAAGAACATTAGAGCAGCAAAGAAGGTGGCATAGAGATATGTTTTGTTCAATGTTATCGTGTTCCTTTTATTTTTATTTTTTTTTAAGTGTAGTTGTCTAATTTAGATTGTACAATAGGCATGTGAGCCTCAAAAGCAAGCAGTCTTTGCACAGCGTAAACCTTTACCAGGTTATCTGTATTTCTAGCAGCATTGCTTGCTCTGCAAAACTGTATTTAGTATTATTTATTTCACTCCATATTATGTACTTCTGTTGGAAATTCTTTCATTCAGGAGAAATGGGTTTACGGTGAGTCCATATTCTTTTCCATTTCTCCAGTAGTTTGTTCAGTCTTAATCTTTTATTTTCTTATTTAACTACCTTGTCAGGTTATGTAAAAAATGGTTTTAAATGTCAAAATTAACATACATTTCACATGAAAAATATTAAGTATCATGTTTCAATTTGATCTTCAAAATTACTTCACACTTTACCATCCAAGCTAACCAACTAGCAGGGTTTACACTTCTAACCATAGAATTATACATGCAGGATATTTTAATTTCAAGATTATATACAAGTAATAATTTCAATACACAACTCTAATCCATCTATAGTCTAATTCCAATTTACTCACCTTTTGCACTCTTCAACAAAATCATTTAGGCACAATCTTGTCTTTTATTATAGATTCAAATACATCTGAGTTACAAATGCCACTAGGTGATGCTCACAAGAACATCAAAAACCCCAACTAATAAGTAGTCTGGAAATCTTAGAAATAGTAAAAGAAAATTTAAAAAAAAAACACAAACCAAACATAAAAGGAACCAGACAGTGGCACTTCAGAGTAGTGAAGATGAAAGAAATAATGAATGGGAATAAATCAATCTCTGCTAACTACCAGGAGAAATCAGAAGCCATGCTGATGCCAAGCTGGCACAAACAGATGAAATCTTGTTAAGATCAGAATAACCCAAAAAGTACTTAATTTTCACAGCACTCCTAATACAGTAACAAAGAAACAAAGCTTCTACTATAAAGTACCCAGAAGATCTGCATCTATGAAGAAAATTATGGGAATTCCCAAGCAGTGAAACAGGCTGAGCTGTTCTGTGAGCCATCGAGGCTAGACAGACTGTATCAATCAAATTATTTCAGTCTTTCTCATCTTAGAAATACTAATTCTCTTGTCTACGGGCTGATTTTAACCTCTCCCCTTTCCCCCACCCCCCAAATTGTAGACACTTAGCAGCTTTAGGATTTCCTGTACCCTGTTAGATCTGACACTGCAAAAAGATTCAAAAATTAATACAAGCAAGGACAGACAGACCAACTCCAGTATTCTAAAGAACTACTATGAAAGTACAGTTAAAAAGACAAGTAAAAAACCTGAACAACTTCATTATATTTTTGTAACAGTAACGGTCTAAAATCAGTGTAGAAGTAACAGAAATGTACCTCTGTTTTCTTCCTCTCTGTTGACGAGGTTGATCTTCTTGAGGATATCTGAAAATGTCCTGAAAAATGGGCTCATACTTCTTAAAAATTACTGCAGAAACCGTAAAGTTTCTCTCTAATCTCTCAGTTCGTTCTCTGAATTGGGAGGGTAGATTTGCCATGTCTTCCCACTTTTTCATCTTGTTAAAAAATTCGATCAAGCTGAAAACACCAAATGGGTTAGATCTGAAAGGGTTTGTTTTGCTTTGAGAAATACACAATACATTTTCAACAAAAGTGCAATTTCTACTTCCCAAACTGATGAAAGAGCACTTACAATCACAACAACATACTCAGAGCCAGTCCTTCACCCATAACAAGGATGAGCTCAGACAGCTTGCACAATATTTTTATATCCTCAGTTGATGACCATGTTAACTATATATTCACAGTTTTGGCTTTTCCTCACAAAGACACAATCAGCTCCAACAGTCAGATTACTCTAAAATCATATTTCCCTCATTTTTCTGAATAATTTATTAACTTAAATAAAACAAACTCTGCATTCTAAATGCTAAATAGATTCTACAAAGTATGAAAAAAAAAAAAGTTTCAGTAAATTTCACTTTATAAATTTGGCTGTTGTTTATTTTTCACTGCTTTATCTACACCTACTTTTTCAGTGTTATTAGTCTTTGATAGCCCAGCTCACAGAAACTATTTATCTACTTTCAACTCCATAAATTTCTGATTTGGAAAAAAAACACAACAAAAAAGAAACCAAAAACAGTTTTCAAAGGAACACTTCTATATTGTTTAAACCAATAGCAATGCTCCAACAGTAAAGGAAATAGGAAGAAAAAGTGCATAAGTACATTTTGGTTTTCTGCCATTCTGCGAAATAGTTATGTAATAATTAGATTGCTAATAAAGTCAATTGTTTCAGGAAGTCTTTCTTCATTGCTTTACAGAGATAAACATTTGGTACAAATTTCTTTATCAGATTCGGGCATCACTTAGATTTCATAAACCAAGAACACATGGAAAGCAAAGTCTTCTTACAAAAAAAAAAAAAAAAAATCTCATGTGAATATTTTCACAGCCAATTAAAAATGGATTCTCATGTGAGAAATTCACACTTTGCACACTCTTCAAAAACAGACTATTCTTCAGGGACTGGCTTCTTTCTCCTTTGAGAGAGGGGAGTCAGTATCTGATTTTGGAAGCCTGCATTTTGACAACATAGTGATGACCAAAGGGTAGTGCCCTACTTCCGTGGCAATGAGCTCTAACACAAAGATTGCAGTGATCTAAACTCTGTCTTTAAAAGCAGGAAACTAGACAGATGCTTAGCCTTTGTTCTCAGTTTCTAAATTTCACAAGGTGATAAGCAGCCTATGAGATTTTTGAAAGTATTAAAAAATTAGCAAAAAGAAAAGTTACCTTTGCTCTGAACAGCGCAAAATTCGGGTTAAAGACACATAATTTCCCTCAGCTGTCCCTCTGCTCACAGTTGGAACTGCTTTTCTGCAAGCCACATACAAGGCACACGCTAGCCAGTGCAGATCATTTCCCTGTGAATTAAAACATCAAGCAACTAAAAGAGTTCATTGGAAAGAAAAACACTTTTCAGCTATGCACCCAACGTCAGGAGAACGAACAGAACTGTGTCCGGGGAATACAGTTCAACCAGTGCCAAAATTGGTTTGTTGTTTCAAAGTTCTGTTGAGCTACTTAGTCTTTCTTACCACAACACTGAACACTGAACTGTGTTAAAACTAAAATTACAGTTACTAGTTTATAAATTTCACATAGACATAAAGTTTAAGGGTATATTTAGTGTTGCTCTTCTAGTAGTATTTTGTAGTATTTTGCAGTATATACAAAATAGTAGTATTTTGTACTGCTTTGGCATTAAACTAACAAAGCTACCGTTCCTTGATATCAGAACATTTTTCTGTCCTGAACTGACAGTGGAACAGAAAAACACAGTTTCCATTTTCCTCTGTATTACACAGCAGCGCAATTACTCAATCTGGTACCTAACGACAAAAACTAATTCTAACAAAAATCTCCCAAATCTTATTTTCCCTCTTCAATTTAAAAGTAACGTTTCAATAGGAAAAGGACAGTAAAAAAAGAGGCTCTGAAAGCTGAATTCGATGCTGTGGGTTTCCTGGGCTGCGTGGTATCACAGGGCCAGAGGAGCACACACCTTTGGAAAACCAAGTTTTCTGACTGAGCTTCCCAGCCCGTTTCTGACAGTTACGAACGGCTCGTGGGACAGAAGAGCTTTCAGGCCTGAACACTGCCTTCCCCGGCAGCCGCCACGGCCCCGGGCACCGCAGGACTGACCACCTTCCACGTGTGCCGCCGGCACCGAGAGCTGCCTGGCTCTGGGAAGGGAAGCCCTGCAGAATTCCGGATGACTGCAGGCAGACACGCTTTGATCATAAGCGCCACCTTTATTTTTAAAAGCCACCCGGTAAAAGCGATGTTACAGAGAAAGCGGGTGCGTCACTTTATGTTACTGCTTTGAAGAATAATGTTACAAAACCTGCACGCTTTTAACAGTCCATGAAGGTTTGTTATTTATGATAGTTGTGCTGAAATTATCTACGTGGGCAGCCGCAGAGCTGCTGTTAAATGTTCACCGAGATAACCGTATTACGTCTGTCAGTTAAAGAGCTGAGAGTAGAAAGGCTACACCCATACAGTCACTTTTATTTTTGACGCCTTTTCACTGCTATGACTCGGGACCGTCATTCCCCCCCCGCCCCCGTTTCAGCGCTGGAGAGCACCGCTGCGCCCTGTGCG
>NW_020799113.1:14823356-14872368 GCF_003259725.1 Athene cunicularia | reverse complement strand
CAGCCGCCAGGGGGGGGGGAAGGTACAGGGGGAAGTCAAAAACAGATGATTTGGGTAACCTGAGATATTTTCCAGGGCATGAGTATGCATTTTACCCAGCTGCAAGAGCACCACACAGCAGCAGAAAGGCCAAGCTAGTGCTGGAAGATGGTGATGGCAGCAGGGTTCCACTGCCCCTGCAGCCCCCCAGCCTGCCAGGACAAGTTAGGGGTCTTGCCCATTTCACTGTGACATTAAAAACTAATGGTTAGACTGTATCTAATATCCTACATCTCTTTTTTTGGCACAGCGGAGCTGTGAACTTGGCAGTGAGGCAGCAGCTGCTTCGAGGTATACAGGGCATTGATGGGATGCTCTCTGCCACCCAGAAGTCTGTATAGAATGCTGAAGGGGTTTTATGTTAAGTTGGATTTACAGTATCCATTAAAGCAGAAAGCAGCACTAACATAGTATTTCACTTTCTGCTGAGAAACATTAATCTACTCTTTCAAAATCCTCTGCATGAAAAAAAAAGTTACAAACACCCCCATATTAAGATAAACAAAGCCTAGGTTAAAGGTAAGGTTGTTAACACCTGCATACTTCCCTATGTTTTTACGCATCCAGAATTTGTAAATAAATGGTTTAACTTGACTGCTTGTGTGTAGATGACTTAAAAAATTTATAATTTTTCATTGAATGGTCTACGGAAAGCTCAGACAAGAAGCACTTTAGCCATAATAGACACACCAAAATATTTTTCACCCTGAGGACTTAACTTCACCTCTCCCGTGATTTTTTCCCCCTACAAAGAAGCAGTAACTTTATTCAAGATGATGGTAGTGTTCAACATGAACACTTAAATAAAGAAATATCCTCATTTGACATTTTAATTACTTGAATAATTTCCACTACTGGATTCCATATTGTATCTACCAATACTCTTAAGACTAAGTTACAGCCACTGGTGTTACCACCAGTGCAAAACTAATGGGGACACAAGCCATCCTCTCAGTCTGGGCCCCTGACAGCTGCTAGGCTATCCTATAATAAAATATATTTTTTACTGTTTTGAAGTTTCAGAAACTTAGCTGATGAGCATGCTATGAAATGGACTTCTCTTAACTATGAGTGTTAGTTAAGAGCATCAAAGGGCTTCAGGCATACATATTTGTTTGGTTTGTGCCTCCCACCATGTCACACCGGCATGCAGTCGTGGCAAATGGAGCTCTTCAGCCAGCTGGCACGCCAGAGACAGGGACTGCCTGCAGCTCACACAACTTGCAAGCCTTTCAGAATACAGTTACATAAAAATAAGGCAAGTGGCTGCTAATTCTTTCCATCCTGATGACTTTGATAATAAACTGTAGTTTCCTTGCAAGATACAAGAAACAGGTAGCACATCTTGAGGCCAAACTAATGCTGCAGTCATAGCACAGGCCCTGGCTGCACTGGCCCCAAAGCAGGGAAGATTGACTGCAACAAGAAATTTCTGAAAAGGCGGTTAACGTGGTCTACCTGTGGGGAAATAAAGTGACCTCCCTGATAATGCTAGATACCTACCAGGCAAAACCTGATCTCCTAATACTGAAAGTCCAAGATGACCAACTCTTGTAAGTATTTGTGTAAAGAGAAAAAACATACCATGAAAACCTTTCTTCCAGTATTCTCCCTGAGACCTTCCCAACACAGCCAGTCTCCCTATATGTCTGATGCTACCTCATCAGTGTGCGTAACTTCATCAGGAATAATCCAGTGTTTGGTACTTAGGCTTCAGCTGATGAAGACCAATGATTACATGAACGTTTCACCTGCCTTTGGAATAGGAGAATGTTTCTTCATCTCATGACTCCGAGAAACATTCATAACAATAAAAACAACAACAAAATCAATTTAGGTTAGAATTGCTGCTGCATTAAGATGAAGCAGTGTACACCTGTTTAGGGACTGAGTTAGAAACTCTGCCTTTCAGGAGCAAAAAGCCAAGCTCCGCCCACCTGCTCTGAGAATCGGAACAGCAGTTCCCAAATCAAAAGCTGTTCCCAGAAAACAGCTTGAGAACATACAACTGGTTTTGGTGAGCAATGGTGAAAGAGAGATGAGGATACAGTAATGTGACATTAGGATCCCAAGAATTTCCCAAACCAGCCTCCCTTATATGCAGAAGAAACTGTAAAAGGGTTAGGCACCTTACCTGGAACACTAATGTAAATTTTGCACTCTTAGGGCTCGTTCACAGTTGAAGCAAACAAGAGGCAGGGGAAAAAAAAAATCCTCATTTTGCAGAATAACTTTACAGCAGGATCTTCTGAATGGCACTTCTTTCCTTGTGAGAACCTGAATGGAATCAGTGTTGAAACAATTAAATTATAGCCCTAATTTGTCTAATTTGAAAATGTCCCTGGCTCCTTGAAGTAGAGAAATGCTAGAGTTTGATTAATGCTAAGTAGCTTGGATGTTTTAAAAAGAAGTCTGTATGTTTGCTAGAGTATCAGATATTCTAAATTGAAACTAAAATTTAAATTATGTAAGTCAGAGTGGTTTGGGGTCATACCTCTTGAATAGAGATACTTACCTGTATGTGCTTCCCCAATTCAAGACTTCAAGTCATCCTATTTTGTGGATAATTTTCCTTCATTCTTTGTATTTATTTCTCAGTGAACAGTGTTGCTAAAATGTTGGGTTAAAAACTGAAGTATAACAATCAAAATATTATTTATAATTTGTGGCAGGCTGGAACTTTTGGCATTTCAACATCCTTCCTCTGTGTGTGTTGTCAAGATTTTCAAAGACTTCTCTCGCATATACTTAAGATACTAAAAGACTGAAAAGGTTTTCTCCTAAAATACTTTTCTTCAGGAAAATGTTAATTGAAACTTAACCACTGTCATCAGGGACACTAAACCATCAGAAGTCTTTGCTGTTACCTTTTAACAAAAAAATTCATTTAAAGATTTTCTTACTGTTTATTTATGGAAAGCTATTATCTTTATTTTCTTTTCCTCTAAATGTAACAAAGAAATTATACCACCTGTCTGTGTAAACATTACAGCCATTTAGATAAGCTGGGAGAGTTATTTTGTAAACTTCCATGGTATTAAACTAACAAAAAAACTTCCATGGCTACACCAGTATAATTAGTCTCCTCTGTAGACACCAGCATAACCGCAATGTCCCAACAATGCACAGATGTAAAATAAGAAGTTTTGGTCAACTAGAGCACTGTAAATCCCACATTACACTGACAGAACTTAGTTAGGTTGACTATAAGTATAGGTGTAATAGAACTAGATCAGAAACTTTTTATACAACTGAAAGTTAGTAACTTTCACATCACATGCCATTTCGTATAACGCTAGACTGCAGATCCCTTTACATTAACCTTGTACACCAGGCACACTTCATCCCACTACAGCTTAAATGCAGCATCAAGTAAAGACTCCTTTTGATGGTGTATCAGTACTGCCGTACAGAGCAGTAACTGAGAAACATTACTAAATAACACGAGAGAAACCGTTTTGTTAGACACAACAAATAGGACAGGAATTTGCCTGGGACACCTCGTTAATAAGTCTCATCTAATCATCATATCCAGATACTGTTTCCAAACTGTTCAAAGGAGTGCAAGAAACTGAACACCAATACTGTGCCTAGATCATCTGTTATTGGAAAGAGTTTCACTGAAAAATATATCTAGTTATATTTAATTTTCAGACTAAAAGGACTGAATTGTAAAATTACAAGACATGATTTTTCTCTTCTTTTTTAAAATCCATGACAGTTTTCTGATAGACCTGCTAAAAATAAATTTAAAAAATACTATTAGAGATTCTTCAGGACTTCCAAGGATAAGAGAAACAGTGCGCATGAAAACAGAGCTCATATGCGTATGTGCATTTTTATCACCTGGGTACAGATTTGAAAAAGCAGCAGCTCAGAAAGGATGATCGTGATCTGACTGGAATAAATAAGAAGGATACCAGTGAATCATTCAAGTGCAATGACAAGTTAAAACAAGAAGGCACCTGACAACCAGAAGACGACTCGTGTTCAGGATAAATGTCCATGCCCTGTATGAAATACATGAAAAATAGCAATAGTAAGTGCTCTGTACATAACTAAAAGATTTAGTAGAAAGTAATACAGAGTTTTAAAAAGAAAGACTCAAAAGGTACTCCACTGCCATCATGCTTACCCTGGAACATTAGCCTGCATCGTTATTTCAAATTACATCAACTTTTGGACCAGAACCTAGACTGTATGCTCCTTTTTATCCATAACTGCTGAAGGGCTGAACAACAGCTTAATTTGTTTGTAAGACGACAGAATTACAGGAATCTGATTCCCAGAAAAATTAAACAGTAAAGCCTGGTCTTGGGCTGGGGTGGGGCTGTGTTGGATATCTGCCTTGAATTTTTTTAGGTCTTAAGAATAATTTCAGTTTTAGAGCTTAACACTGAAACTTAACTTTTGCTGCTGAAAGATACACATTTAATCCTTACATAGACTGCATTTTTTTCATATATTGAGGCCGACATCATGGGTAGTCAAAGAATATGTTTAATAAAAAATAATTAAACTTCCATTTGCTCTATAGAACATCATAGAAAGTAATTCAATAAATTACAAATGACTTTTTAAGACGCTTGTTCAACTACAGAAAGCAAATTCAGACTACACAGAACACAACTGGCAAATATTGCAAATGTCCAAAATAAAAACCTGGACTAAGACTTGGATCATGAAGCCTGAAACAAGGGATAGAAATACAAGGCAATAACAGCTAAGGTTCTTTTAGTAACTACCAACACACACTTTATTATCACCTTGGATATCCTTTTAATTTTAACTTTAGTATTAGTGTAATTCTACTGAGGTTTCCTTATAACCCTTAACTTTATACAACCATATTTGCATATAGTTTAGCTGATAGTGGGACATTTTTTCCCCTTCTGGTTCAAACTGATTAAGAATAAACCCAATATATTATGTTCAAGTCTACACCAGCCTTCATTACTTGAAACTGTAATTGCCTTATTACATAGAAAGAATCACTAGAATGGTAACCAAACTCACTTGACCATAATTAGGAAAATACTTTATTTCATAAATCTGATATAAATTAGGTTTTAGCCACAAGATTTAGGATTTGTTTTGTGGGGTGAGGGTGGGAAGTGATGGTATTGTTGACATACTCCATCAGCAAACTAAGTTAATAACTGTTTGTAAAACTTTGGCTATTTTATAGATGCATCCTAGTTAAATAAAAGTGCTATATTACAAAGGGCAAAATATTAAATACGAAATACCTTTTTTTTTTTTTTCTCTCATGATGAAGAACTGCTACCCCCTTCTTTTGGCAGTTTAGTTTTCACTATTGCTAAGACACTGCATGAAGGGCCAAAAATCAGAATACTATTTGGGAAAATATGTAACCAGCACAATTCAAATGGTACTTGTATAATTGTGTAATTACATGTAATACTGCTTCTAATCATGGGGCTAGTTATTTTGCACATAGAAACTTATATTTCATTGGTAAAGTTCTTGATAAAAAACAACACAGTTGTTTTACTGTACAAGCAAGCAACAGAACTATATCAAAATATACAGTTTTTGTTTTTTACTTTTAAATTTATCCCTTTGTAAAGCTTTTTCAATGACTTCTACTAGTACCTGTATCTATTTTCTCTTAACACTTGCCTATTCTTGGACCGCAAATGATGTAACCAAGGTCAACTGAAGTCTCAGTCAGTTCATAACTTGTGTAAATGTATATCTGGGCCTTGATTGTGTCAGAGTAATAGCAGCTTAAGAAGGAGGAATCATATCACACATCAAATATTAGACAGATTTTATATAGTAAAGGGTTCTAAGGATTTGGACTTAGGCAGATGCCTTATGCCCTGTTATTGTGGTTTCTAGGAATAATTTGTCTTCCCTACTATTCAAAGTGCTTTTTCTTTAGTGGGTAACTCAGCATAATATATGAAGTGATATCCCAAACAATGAGTTTGGGTAATATTTAATATTTAGTCAGATTTAAATCTGCAGAGAAGTTTAAACTCAAAAGGAGTTCAAAACTATCTATACTTTATTTACCATTATTAACTGGTAACTCCAGGAGGTTTTATGACATAAAACACAAATAGAAATCTACACAAACAAAGCAAACAAACAATTTTTACATGAAGTATGCAGTGTTGAAAGGTCTTTTCAGTGGCACTTTATAACAGTTTGCCTCTTCTGAGTCTTGGGGAAACTACTCCTCATTTTGGGACTTTTAATTCTGCAGAGGGAGCCCAAAACTTTGCAAGATGTAAACTAAATAGATCTACATGGTGCCAAGTAGCATGAGATAGGACAGTTTTTTCTTTAATTTCCCCTTACTGCTGTCAAAAAGAACAGTTGTAGTAAGGGGAAAAAAAAACCCAAACCCAACGGTCATATCTCAAATAACTCAGATTTTAGCATGATATACAGGATGTCTTTAGAAAACAAAACAAAACCTGAAAACAAGTAATAGAAACCAATGTAAACTTCCTAAACTAACTCAGCTGAGGTAACAGGTAGCCAGTTTAATTGGCTGATTGGGAAAAATTTATCTTCTTTTAAACACACTTGTACCTGAATTGGAAACAGCAGTGCATCACAACACTAGAGCATTTTCATGTAATTAAAGCAATGGATGGTGATGTAGATTCTACAGCTTTCATGACATTCATTAGCTGCCCAAATTATTGCTGAGTTTTGATCTGTAAATTATAAGTGTCAAGGAGGCTGTAAAACTATATTCAAATTAAATCAATAATATGCATAAAGTATTCTGTGTTCACTGCAAATATATTAAATATACAGCTCTTACTCGAGCATTATTTTCATAAAATTAACCCCCCAACAAAATTATAATGCCTTTTGTTGTAATTTTACACCATTGTGTATTTGATAGTACATACAAGTTCAGAAACTTATGAACTTCAAGAAATATTACATGCAAAACGTCTCTGAAAGCAGTTTGCACTTCTAAACAAATACTGAAATGTTCGGTCAGTAAATCATTGATGCACTCAACACTGGGTTATTTACAATGAAATAATTAAAGAACGAATTCAAAATCAGTTTATAATTTAAGTGCAGAGTCTGGGGTCAGTCTTCATCACTAGAATCTGAATCCTCAGATGAAGACGATGTACTATCAGATCCAGATGAAGCATCTGCTTTCTCTGAACCCTCATCTGTGCTGTTTTCATTGTGAGAGCTTGGCTCTGTTCCCCCTTTGTCTTCCTGATCTCTAACCCGAGAATTTTCCTCCTTTTCTTCTGTGGGCTTGGCTGAGCCTGTGTCATTGCTTTCACTGTTCTGTACATCAAAAATACTAGACTGAGACAAAGCTGGGATATGAAGATTAAGGCCTGGAGTGAGAAGCATCCCTGGGTAAAGTATGTTGGACAGAAGTAATGGGTTAAGAGAGAGAGGATTGGCAGCTGCAGCAGCAGAGGATGTTGAAGGAGAACTTGAAACAGAGTTTTCACCACCAGTATCCGTATTTTGGTCTTCTGTCCTTTCTTTTTTTGTATCTGCCTCCTTTGAATCGCTTCCCTTTTTTTCCTCTGAAATAGATTCCGTAGACTTTGTTAGAAGTCCTCCCATGCCCAGCAAGTTGGGTAATCCAGCCATCCCTGACAGCAGCATGGGGAACATGGCCGCCATGTTCTTCGCTTCTCCTCCAGCAGTTAAGCCAGCTGGCATTCCCATTAGTCCTGCTGTTACTTGCAGCGACTGCAGGTTTTGCAGGTTTTGTTGTAAGGCCTGAAGACTAGGAAGATCCACTCCTGGAAGCAATCCGTTAGCGAGCAAAGGGTTAACTGATACGCTTGCAGCGGTGGCAGCTGCTGCAGCTGCTGTTGCCTTTGCAATCTCACTTTTGGGACGCCTTCCTCTCCGACTTACTTCTTCCCGCACAACAGGTCCAGTGAGAATACGGTCAAACATACCTTCTGGAAGAAATCCCTGCAAGAGACATATTGGGTATTTTTAGTATTTTGAGAGATTAAAGATGGAGAAGTAAAAGCAAACAAAAGACCCAAGCATACAGTAACAGTGTCAGAGATTATTCTGTTATGTTAGCACAGCAGTCTGATCTGCAAACAACTCACCGGAATTCGTGGTCACTTTGTGCTATTGCATTTCACATCTCTAAAGGCCCATTTCCACAGTGAGGTCTACAGAGGTATCTTCTCAGACCCTCTGCTAACTCATCCTTAGAGGTTTTTTTGCAGATCAAGCCAAATACAGCTAATTATAGGAGCAATCGCTACTTAAGATCTAAACCAGCATTCCTTTGCAATATTACCACATTCCAATCATTTGACAATTTAATTTAAAACATTACTCAATTTAAAGTTACATACAAATGCATGATTGCCCACACCCCAACAATTTCTGAGCCCTTTCCATCATTGCTAGTGTCTCTTTAACAGACTTTACCTCATCCACACGCTTAAGAATGAACAGTAAAGACTCAGGTTCAAATAAAATGAAATGCAGAACACTTCTCTTTAGGGCTTGCACAGTATTACTTCACCTCTGTAAGCCCTCCTACTGAATGATGAAGAATTGCAATGGATACAAATATTCCCTTTGAAGTGCACTGTTTTGAAAATTTCTCTTAAAAATGTCAAACATAAGATCACTATTACTCACCTCCACACTACAACAGCCTTTCTTTCCCCAGCAAATACCTCTAATTTAAACTAGCGGAATACAACTCAAGGAATTCAGAACTCATGCTCCGTTTTTCTGTCCTGCAGATAACTACTAAATTCTAAAAGTAATTCTGTTATTATTTATACCTTTACTCACTGCAGTCTAACTCTGTTCCTAGTTAACTATTTTTCTACCAGAACATCCCATAAGGGTACTGGAGAGACTGGTGTTTAAGACTTCACAGAAAGTTTACAAGTTCTGTTGATAGTGAACTAGGAAAAAAATGTAACATGTCACTTCTTTACCAGAGGTATTGTGTAAATATATTATATTTCTGGCAAGTAATAGTAGGTAAGGGAATAGACTTTACAAGAATATTGACAAAACCATCTCCACTTCTGTGAGATATGTGGAATGGAAGAGTAGCCGAGTTACCCAGAAACCATTCTGTATCATACAACACAACTTTCTGAAATTCAAAACATGTCCTTATCTTCAAGGCAAACAGGGAATTAACTCAGAACCTCATACCATACTTGAACTAATGATGCTTAAAAGGAGAGAGATAGCAGCTATATAATAGTTCCTGTAATGAAAACACACATCTGCTGTTGTGTTGGAACTGTGGACAAAGACTGTAAAAAAATTGTATTCTTTTTTATTTGACCAAGTACAAACCTCAAGCAAAACAAAACCTCAAACTCACTGAATGCATCTTGTAAGAAGCTGGCTCAGGACTACCAGGGAATGCAGTATTATTATCACTAACTTTGCTGGTAATCCATACAGAAGGAATACATGGGCAACACTGTACTCCTAAAAATGTATTAATATATATTAACCTCATTCTCTTCGCTGGAATCTCGACACTAGTTTTTAAGCTAAAAACTCAACCTCTAAGAATCAGAAAACAGAAATTCTAAGTAGTAGAGAACAGCTACATTAATACTTGATTTACATCTTGATTGAGGATAGTAACTTCTTCAAGGTGCACACTGAAAGTAAATTAATTAAAAAGTAAAATAAATATTTAAAACTATATTTATCTTTCTAACTGCAATTTTAAGAATAAAGAAGTATTCTGTGGGGTAATACCTTTTCTAAAAACCTCCAAGGCTCCATTTATGAGAGGAAGTCACAGTACTACAGCACCTTCAACCAAATCTCTGACTTGGGGTTGCCAGTCACTGTTCCTCCCTTCCTCCTACTCACAGCTGTGCCAGCAAACCAGTTTAGGGAGCTGAGCTGGCAGAAAGGAAGCTAACATTGACTCACATTCTGCATTTAATACAATGCCAAAAATGAAAACCATGCCTTTTGGCATGCCTTTTTTTTCCTGTTTGCTTTGTTTGATTTTAGGATACATTTCATGTCACAGTTATCTCATTCTGCAAATACTCACAGACTGTTTTACAACTTCTCCCCATTCAGGAGCCACTCCATATTCTGGATTTTCTTTCAGGAACCTGCACAAATCCTTCAGAGGTGGAGCAAATGCACCCCCTACCTGCAAAGCAGAAGAGAGAAGTCAGAAAATACTTCTCATTCAGTAAGACAAAGGAAACATTCATACCTGACACTGTTTCATTCTTGCTTTTTATATAAAACAATACAAATAAAGTTTCACTTTAAATTATCAATGAGTATGATGCAGCTTTTGACTACTCCTGGTGGTATGTTAGATACTCCTGATTTCTTCTAAATATACTAAACTCAAACTCATCTATTAAACTCATAAATTGCAACTTCAGTAATTGACATTCCTACTAATGTTTAGTATCAGAGTTTATTTAGACATGGAGTGAACAGAAGAGCAACCACATGAATGGAGAACAATAGTGGTCCAAATATTACCAATCCTGTTAAGCTTTTCCTTTATCCACTAAATCAGTCCCATTCTATCATCTCAGACAACTTCTAAAACCACTAATTCTATTAAGAGGCTCTGCTTCTCTTGTGAAATTAACTCTTCTATCTTTTTTTTCATGTGAAAAAGGCCAAGTTTGCTAAACAGCATGTTCTATTAATGTAAGCAGGAAAGTAAGCTTCAAATTAATCAGAAGTATTATTCAGATCCAGAAAGAAAGAAGTGGTAGAAAGAAGAAAGGAAAAAAATTCCAGCTTCTGCTCAACTTTATAAACTGCATGTTAAACTCACATTTTCTAGGCTCCTTCAGTCCCCTCACCACCTGCTACTAAACATATAACTGAACTAAACAAGAAAATGAGACAAAATGAATTTGGTGATGGGTACAAATTACAAATGGGAAAACTGAGGTTAATAAAGTCAGAGTCTTAACTATGGTGTGGCAATTTATTAGAGAAAAAAAGCCACCATGAAAACACAGGCTTTCACAACAAGCACAGATCAAATCTCACTCCTTGATCATCAACTTTGAAAAGATTCTTCAGGGCACCGCTTCCTGCAGAGAGACTAGCAACCTAACAGATTTCTCTTAGAGCTGTTGTCTCAATGCACTGAAGAGATTAAAGACTCTCAAATGCTGCCTCACCCTCCTCTACAGATGCACAAAGCTTTTTACCTTAATATAGCAGTATAAAAAGAACTTTCATGCTTTCCCTGCAACTGCTCTCTAGCAAGAAGAAAAGCTAGCAGAATCACAAGAGAAAATGCTCCACACATTGACACAGTATCTCAAAGATTCCTACTGGACTGCTGCTCTGGTACTACGCTGACATTCAAAGACACCATCCCACACATCTGTCCAAGTTTGTTCAATAAACAACAGTAATGTTCTACATGCTTTTCTTGAACGTTGCCTTTTAGCCTTCCTCAAAACCTACTCAAATGCATTATGCCTGTCCCAAACTTTGAACAACTGTCCAAAAATTTGAATTCAACACATGGTCTTCCATATTCCACTCTTGGGATTTTATACAAGATTTCCCCTTCTACTTTTGTTCCCTTGTTGCACTACTGTTTAACCTAGCAATGTGATTTACAACAGATATATACTGGCGAATCATAAAGGTCAAATGCCACAGAACTGAAAAAAGAAAAGAACAAAATAATCCAGTACACAGGATTTAAGCAATTCCAACGGATAAGTTTTTATGCAGCATGCACTACCAATGTAGTTTTAATCATGCCAGAAGTAGCAATGAGATGTACACAAAATTGAAAACTTGTGAGAATGTTGCTACATTGATCAGAACAACATATATTTCAGTGGCCATGCCTCTGTATTAGTCAACGACACAAATACTGCAATACATTGAGGGCTCAGTAGAACATAAACCACAGGGTAAGTTTCTAGCCGTATCTTACATATTTTCATAGTTGCAAAATGTTTACTAGAAGATTATCATCGACTTTCTTGCTCTGTGCCAAAACCTTAAAATAAAAACTCTCATTTGTACACAGTATTTTAGCAAGTGTAGTATATAGGTAACTTCAGGTAACTTTTCATTTGGGGAACATCAGAATGGGAACAGTATTATGAATACCTTTCTTGCATTTCTTCTATTTATAAGCTGAACACGTTCTTCACCAGTCAAACTATTAATGTCCAGTTTATTAGGGTTTCGACAACGGTGCCTTTTTTGTTTGGGCCTCCCATCATGCAACTGCATCCTCTGTTATAAAGAAATTGAAAACCAGTAAAATGAGGTTGTTACTCCAGACATCGTGATTTTCATACATTCTGTTCAACATTAACAAATCTCAAATTCAGAGGTAACATAATGAGAACACCATACCCACACAAACGTCACTACCACAGCATTGTAATGTAAGTATGAGATACAGCCCACAGTAGTCTTTAATCCTCTCACACATCACTAAGTATGTTGTTACACATTTTCAGCTCCCATCATCAGTATCATGATAATATGAGCTTTCTTATCTTAGATAATTTCTAAAATCTTAGGTGAAATTAGAAAAAGATCAAATGTCTTTTAGTATTGCTTTTCTTGGCAATTACATTTATGAGGGAAACAGATGGCTTGCAGAGCTCAGATTATGTAAAAAGAAATGGACATTTTCCTTTTCCTAAACAAAACAGAAGAATGAAGAAGGAATAATTCCATGTAACATAGAACACAAACCCAAACACGTTGAATGAGAAATGTTCTACTACTTAGCTAGAGCAGAGCTGAGACGAATACTCACAGGAATACAAGCTCCTGAATCTTCAACATATCCAGGATGTTCTTTAAGCCACCTTTCTAAATCTTTTCTTTTGGGGGCATCATCACCTGCAAGCCTTGTTCCATCTTTTAGGTTAATAACAGGAACTGGACTCTCTGCATCAAGCATGCCTTGAGACTGCGTGTAAGTGAGTGCTGGGTTTATTCCTGCAGCAACTTGACAGGAGTTAATACCTGGATTAACCTGGAGAAATTCAGAACATTTGAATTTCACACATAGAAAACCACCCACCATAATTATTTCACATATGATATAATGAGGACCACAGCCCTACAGATTATTATGTACACACACAAGGACTCAGTGAGACTACTCATGTCATAGATAGCTCCCTTTTAGTCACGGGACCATCACGTCCTATAACAGATCTTACAGGAAAGAATGTCAGAAAGTGTTTCTAGGTCAAATATTAAGTTTTAAATAACACAATGCTCATTACAGTTCATAAAAACTAGAACTACACTTACTTTTAAAGAACAGTTATCAATATCATATATATCTAATATTCAGTAAAACTCTACCAGTTCTCATTTGCATAGTTGTAAACTATCAGTGAACAATTTCAGAAATAAACAAACCCCAATAGTTTTGAGTAAAGTTTTTGTTTTATGTTGACAACTAGTTATGCCCATTTAAGGGATTAACTGTAATTCAGACCTTATTTTTGGATGCAAAAATCACTTTTACTTACATGATTAGGCTGTTTATTTCTATTTATAAAGAGGACATCAACTCCCTCCACATTCTTCCTTCTTCCTCTTCTCTTTTTGACTACAGGCTGACTGTCAACTATGACTCCATTGGCACTGGCTGTTAAGTGACTGGAAGTACCTAATTAATGATGCAATAAAATCAGTGTCAGATGCTTGAGCCGTTTATAACAAGAAACATGTCTGAATAAAAAAAGGAAATAAAATTACTGGAAATAGTGCAAGTGCACGTAATTTTTACATGTAATATCTAATAGGAATTGCCTTTTGTTTTGTGACTGTTTAAAACACTTAGTATCAGGCTCTGAAAAGCCATTCTGCTAAATGTTTCCTATTACTGTCCCTTACCCCCTCCAAATAAATCTGTACAGGGAGGAGAGCTGCTAAAACACACTGACATCACACACACACACACGGAAAGGCAGACATCCCTAAATCAATGTTTGTAACAAGACCTTAATGGTATGTTGCAAAAGAACAAGAACAAAATGCAAGTGAAGGGTATTATTTTTTAAAGGAAATGTTCTCATCCATGTTAATCAGAAGCTAGCCTAAATCAAGCACCCAAATCTAATAATTTCAAATATTTTAATCCAAATTTTAACTGCTTGCTTTAAGCTCATTTTTATTCGTCAGTGTACACCTACTGTTATTTTTTGTGAAAATAAGCTCTAAGTTTTCATCCAGAAGCCATAAATTGGTTCTAGACTATTGTCCTATACTATTTCTTTACTTGAGACACAGGAAAGAATACAAGGCATGCAAATTGATACAGTTATAAATCTGGAAGTCTTCATCTTTACTTACAAACTAGCCACAAAAAGTTCTGAGTTAAACTGATTACTGCCCGTGTGATGCACTTTACAATTATTAAAATCTTCCTGTGAGGGTGTTTACAATGTATAATGTCATCTTTCTAATAAATGAACATTACAGTAACTGATACTGTGAGAGAATATTCATGTGGTCCAACCTCATGCCTCAATGCAGGTGCCCAGTTTCCCTAACACAGTGGAGAGAATTCCTCCAGACTGTAGTTTAGGACAAATAACATTGCAAACATCTCTCTCCACTGCCTACACATGGAGATTGATGGGAGAACCCAGAAGGTAAGATTTAATACTAACTCTTATGCTCTCTAACATTTTACATACCTGATTTGGAAAGTGATTTCGGGAAGTTGACAAGGCTGGTTTCTGAAGCATTCTGGAGTTCACGTAGCCGAGCCAGGTACTGCTGCTGTCCCAATGCACCTTCCTCGCTTTCAAATGGCCTTTTCTGAGACAGTCCCTGCTTCTGAAAAGTCAATTTCAAACCACCTTCCTGTTAAATAAATGCCAGGGTTAGAAGAGTCTCTTCTGAAGCAGAAATGACTACTTCATAATCAGGATTCTCACATATAAACAGTTGCTCCAGAAGAGTTGAGGAAGAGTGAAAACATTGTATTAGACCTTGAAATAAGTCTTGCTTCTCCTCCATGTAAAAAACAGCTCTGAACAGAAATTTCACGGAATTGCTTCTATGAATATAAATTTTAAATTATCTACTCTCTTAACTGAAAAATCCAGACACTGAACAGCTGTCTACCCCCTAATCCAGTCCTAAACAAATGCCAAACCCAATTACAAGAGGAAATGGAAAATTTCATACATTTTTATGTGCTACAAATAGTCTCAAACTACAGGGAAGAAAAATGTTTGAAGCTTCTAACCTGCATTTAAACTGGGAAATTTACCTATAGCCCTCTTAAAATGGCATGAAATAATAAAGCGCTTGCTGGAAAGGACACGTTGAAATGTTTAAAAAAAGCCAAACAACAGAAATACCTTTTTCTACTAACCAGATTTCTTAGAAACAGCATGAAACAGGCTGTCTGAAGAAGCACCAGGATGGTAAAAATTCAATTCAGGGAAAGAAATAATGATTCCTTCCAGTGTCTTATGCAAATTTAAAACAAAATAAAAACTAAGAAACTCCACCCCCTAAAAAAACCAAACCCAAACCGCAAACACTCAATGCCCAGAAGCAGCAGACCCAAATACCCACAAACAAGTGTGTGAAGGAAGTGAGAGTGAGAGCAGGCAGCCACTTGCAGGTAAAGCATGCCGCACACCGCAATCGCAATCAGGTCCTAGGGCAATAAAAATAAACATACGTCATTGATTTTCACTGTAAACTCCTTTTCTCGTACATGCTTCTTCACCTTTGACATCTGTGGTGATTGATCATATTCTTCCTTAACACCTGCAAGAGGGGGTGTTGGTGCGCTGGGCTCACTGTAATCTGCAGCTGCACCTGGGCTATCCAGAAGTTTGGTTGTGTAGAAAGATGCCACCGTATTGCTGTCATAGCTCCTTCTTGCTGAGGGCCATTTACCTTTCAACACTGTCTGACAAATACTGTCAAGTCGATTAATCATAACTCGATCCTAAAAAGCAGAGAAAATATTTTTATAAGAGTAATGCTCACCATCACTGTACACATTACATTTATGTATTATCTGCTAATTCTAAGAAGAGAAATTACAACATTTTTAATCACTGGCCTTGAACTTAAAAGATTTCCAAGTTACCAGATTTGTACCAATACCCTGTAAAAGTTTGTGAATACCACCTCTGATCTTAATTCCACCATTTGTAAACAAACATCCAATCTCTCTCATCTGTACAGGGTCTGCGGCCTGCAAATGCTTGAAACGCATTATCTTGCCAATTTTTAAAGGAGAGATATGGTAACTACCAAAGTAGTAATTATAGGTCTGGCTTTGACTCATTGGTAGTAGAGGCTGTACCTTTGAGCAGCACCATAACATATCTGGCAAACAGCATCTATAAAACTAAATCTACAGACTTTTATTCACGTCTTGTTTTAGCTTTTTAAACCATATTATTCCTCATTCACATTCTTTAGACATCAAACACAGATTTGACTTCACACACCTGCATAAAAAATAGTGAGTCCAATAAACTCAGCTAAGTACATGCAGACTACCAGGTTTTCTGATGATTTCAGAGGGCAGTTCTTTGTCAAATAAAAAATGTGAATGCTAAAATCACCTGTTCTGTAAGCAAACATTTTTTTTTTGCCAACTTAAAGGCCCTCCTCTATATTTAAAAAAAAAGACTGAGTTTTACACTCTGAATGTCACTTTTCACAATCTGCAAAGCTCCTGTGACATGGAAGTTATGCTCCCCTTCTCAAAATGAAGGTTCAGAAGTTATGAAAATTAGTATTTAGATTTGAATGCATCTTCTAGGAGCAAATGTAACAACTAAAAGCTCCTGAAGTTCACATCCTACATCTATTTTTTCCTCTTTCATCACCCTTTTTGTCTCCTGTGTTGCCTTCCTTTTCAAACTTTCCTCAACTGCTTGACCTGGAAACTTCCTTCATTACAAGCTCGTGATCTGAATTTTCAAGCTGATTTGCAACTCATGTCTATTCCACAAAACATTCTGAAATTATGTTTTCTTAAAATGCCAGTGGTTTTCTTTTTTATATAGCATATGCCTAGCAACATACTAAACATGCTAAACATTTCTTTAGATCTTACTGAAAAACATGACCATCAAAAAAAATTGTCACAAAGCATCACACAGGCTTTACTACACTTCAAAAAAGTCACACACTAAAATCTGTAAGTGTAACACTGACTATAAAAGCAAGTATATTTTTCAAATCCAGAAAACATCCAAATCTCATTTTCATTATGCAACAGAAAGAAACCTATCCAAAAATATATCACAGTTGAAGTTTATTTAGTGAACAGGCATTCCACCAATTCACAAAGCTTCACCTTCTTAGTAAAGCTAGTAATTAAAGTGTGAGAAACTGCTCTGTGGTCTTCTAAGCTATGTCAGCCATAGAAATCCAGATATGGCCAAAGAGTTTAAAAATATTCAGTATTTAATTCAAAGAAGGTGCATTTGGGTGGTGATGCAGTGGCAGATGTTGCCCAGAGCAGCTGTGGCTGCCCCCTCCCTGGCAGTGTTCAAGGCCAGGCTGGACGGGGCTGTGAGAAACCTGTGGAAGGTGTCCCTGGCCATGGCAGGGGGGTTGGGACTAGATCATCTTTAAGGTCCCTTCCAAACCAAACCATTCTATGATTCTATGAATTTCCAGTTACTTAGTATCTTTTCAAAGTATACTTTAGAATTTCACTAATTCACATACAGAATCATATAGTCACATTTTAACACAGAAGTTGTATTTTACATCACTGCTTCAGCCAGCCTATACTTTTAACATGATCTAGGAGCCTGCCATGTAACTGAAAGGGTCCTACTCCTACCAAAAAAGTTTTTCTAATATTTAGCTTACCTGATTTTGTGCTCTGTTTAATTTTTTACATTCTTTTGGACTACTCTAAACAATTCCTCTCATGGACATAAGATCATCTCAAATATCTCATCTTCACCTTAACTATGCTTCCTTTATAAAGGAATTTCATTTTGTTTCCTGTGTGAACATTCTCTCTTTTCCAGATACAGTTATAAAACTGATGTATAAAATGCTTTGTCATTATTTTACTATAATTTACCATGAACAAAATCCTGTTCTTTCAAAGACCTCCCCACAACTCAGTGGTATGGTTTTAACATATTTAATTCAATACAAATGTCACAGCCCACCTTCCTATACAACCTTGGTTTTCAAAGCAGTACTATACACTTGCCTTTGGCCAGTAGGATGCAGCCAACATGTATCCACCTTGTAGGAGATAACTGGAATTTGGTGTCCCATTGTTCATCTGGAAACTGTCCTGCGTCTCATCTTGTGTTGTACTCAGAGAGGCTACACTCTCTTCATCATATGCTTTTATATGCGGGGTTCCTTCTGCTAAATAAAACCACTAAAGTCATTTGATGCCATAGAGAGGTTAAACACTCATTGTAAGAAGTTCAGGTGAACAAAACACACAGAACAATGTTCAGAGAAAATCCAAACACAAAGTTAAACTGAATAATTAATGTTAGCTTTTTCAGGATGACTGCTGATCCTTTTTTTAGGCATGTAAACTCCACACATATTCCTATTTCAAGAGCTTAACATGTCAAACAGATATTTGAAAAATAGACATGCTTCAGAGTAATCTGATACAGAGTCCTTACTTATTTTAACATATTTCTTTTGTAAGCCAACATGCACTGAAGTACAGAATTAAAATGAAGTGACAGGTGTCTATCACCAGAACATGGCAAATCTATGGGGATACTACTTTAAAAAAAACACTCCATTTCATTTACTGGACAGAATGCTAAATGTTCCACATCTTGAACATATGTTTCTGCATAATTTAATTTTTAACATTTTAATCAAAGAGGACTTTTTCCTAGTAGTTTTCCAGTGGGTCCTCTGACTTTCTTATACTTCTCTTATTGTTTTGTCTTTTGCCTCCATCCAGAGATCAATGTAAGTTTCACTATAGCATAGGGAAACAGTCTGAAAACACATAAAAAGTGCTGCCTGAGAAGGTAAATACTACAATGAGTAAGAGTATTGAGAGACAATCCTACAGAACTCAAATTTGACCTTAAATATAGCTATGTATGGAGTCATCTGATAGGATTTAGCTCTCCCTTAAAACTCATTTCAAATATGAAAAGTATGTCAAAGGTCCATGATCACTGTACAAGAGATGAAATAAAACCTGGACTTAAAATTTAAATGCAGATGAAGTTTAGAGAATGTTCTAGAATTTACTGACTCTTCAACACCAATTTACAGCAAAATAGTCACAAAGGGAAAAGCTGATTGATTTAGGAGATTGTGCAATCTGAGGATGGCACAATTACTTCCCTAAACAGACTGAGCTGGCAGAAATCAAGCCTAATATTTGGACTTGCAGCACATGTTATAGTATCCACCATCTAAATATAAATATTTATGTCATATAAGTATCCCTTTTCTCTCACTGTTTTAATGTTTGCATACAACTGTTTCCTTGGAAAATGTCCTTCCACTGCTACAAGGCAGCCGCATCTTAATCATTTTAAGTAGCATTTTACTTGCCCAGTAATAATTTTCCCAGTAAATTAACCCTGTGATTTCCGTTTGTATTTTCCAGACAAGAGGATCCATCTGATTAACACAATGACCTTTTCCCTGACATACTGGGAGAAAAAAACAGTTTATTTATGTATGATGTAATCCCACTGCTTAATTTCATCCTCTTCTTTGTACTATTATCATTTGTATCACACAGTAGAGACTTTCTTTCACAGTCTGAGCTTCAGTGGGACAAGAGAACACCTCACAGTACCAAAATAAAGGAATGTAATAAATAAATAACAAATGGTTGGTTTATTAAAAAAATTCATATCACTCCACTGATCAGAGGATTATGCTTCTACTTAGAAGCTTTCAAAAGTACCTCTGTGCTATTTGGTCCTCTATTCTATAATTGCCTCAGTCTTTCCTAAACAGATACACATTAAATGTCTGAGAATTTTCAATACAAGTACACTGCCAGGCCACCTCCAGTTTACAAGTAAAAGCAGCTTACATTACAGCTTGAACAGGAGGAAGCTTGCAGATTTCATGAAAGCACAGTGAAGAAGCTACAAAGACAGGTGAGCAAGAGTGGAAAAAACAAACAGTGAATCTCTATATTTAGGAAGAAAAAGAAACAGTAGTAGGGCATACACACAGAATATATATTTCCAGAAAACATTAGCCATTCAGCGCTCCTCCCACACGTGAACCATATGCATAGTAAACTTGCTTAGGGAATCAGTCAACAAATCTTAAGTACCTCATCCAATGCTCTGATATGAAGCAAAGAAAATGCCGTATCCCTGAAATTCTTCCAACTCACTTAAATGAACGTATTTTGATTCTGCAAGTTTACTTCTGTGGGATTTAATATCCTTTTTTAGAGTTAATACTGCAGAAACAAGACTACACACATACCACGTTTCTGTGCCTCCTCTTCATCGCTATCACTCTCTTCAGAGGACGATGACGACGACGACGACGATGATGAGGATGAGGAGGAGGAGGAGGAGGATGCTGAAGAACAAGACGAAGATGATGAAGAGCTAGAGCCCGATCGAGAGTGTGAACAAGATGAGGAAGATGAAGACGATGAAGACGACGACCTGGAAGAACAGGATGATCTGTCGGAATCAGAGTCTGAGTCAGAGCTAGAGTCAGATCCCCTTTTGCTGACTCTCTGTTTTTTGGAAGCTGGGTTTGGAGTTAGAGGCTCTGTCCTTGCTGCCACCATGCGCCTGTCTGTTTCAGCCTTCACGCTAGGTCTGTGGTCTGTATTTTGTATTGGTGTGCCATTTTTTGGACTCAAAGGTTCCGATTTCATTACTGTCTGTGTCTCCTCTGTAGACATAGATTCCTCTTCAGAAGACTGAGGGTCCTCTTTCAGATTTTCATTTTTAGCTTTTATGTCCTCAAAAGCATTCACTTTAGCATCTGACAATCTTGACTGAGGTGTAAGAGGAGAAGCAGATAACGCCATCTGGTACTGATGCAAGAGTGGAGTAGAAGTCCTTGAGAGTGCCACTTTATTTTGATTATAGTTCCTCTGGGCAGACATAAATGACAGTTCAGGATCACGAAGAATATGATAATCTGTCCTGCTAACTCCATGTTTAGCAGCTCCAATAAGTAAATCCCTGTCATGAGCCCCACACTCCCACCAGACAGGTAAGTCTGGGTTTGGCTGGCATAGTTTTAGTCGTTCAAACAACTGTGGGTGTCTAAGAGCCTGTTCTCGTACTTTCCTTAGGAGTTCAATGCGATATAAGGTCCGGGAAGCACGCTCCTCTGTAATTGGTTGTATAAAAATGTTTGGATCTACGAGTTCTGTATAAAAACAAACAAAGATGAGAACCTGGCCAAAAAAAAACCCCACAGCAAATCAATACTACAAGTAGATGGCTTTAATCAGTTAATAGATGTCTCCCCATTATAAGCTTTCAATTTCAGACTTAACCTGTTTCCTTACTTCCTTCTCCCCCATATTTTTTTTTTTTGAACACATGAACGATGAGCACTGGCGACAGAAAGGAAAGATAAAATTAGAAGTAAAAATATATACACCCACCTTCTTTTGAGGGGAGACGACAGACTCTCCGGCACATTGACATAAATGCATACAAGTACTTCTCTAAGCTCTCATCAGTTTTCTTATGCAGTCTAGCCATTGCTCTAAATTTGGTCCAATCAAATCGTCCCCTTTCAGGATCAAACACCACTCCAAATGTGGACACAACTCTGTAAAAGTCAGCTTCTTCTCTTCTTGTCCATCTTGATCAGCAAGAAAAAAATTTGGATATTCTGTCATTTTTTTCAAAATTTCTTACAGCTAGCAATTATTATTTCTTCCATATTTTTTACATCTGGATGTACTAAAAATGTGTATTTGCATGCTGCACATACCTTTGCTGTCTTTCAATCTTAGCAGCCATCTTTGGATTTAGAGCAGCTTCTTCATAGGGAGGCTGCATCATACTAGTTTGTATTGGGAATGCTGGTTGGATCTGCTGGGCCTGCCTATTTTTACTCGTTCGCTGATAAGCTGTTATTAGACGGCGAAGACGTGTTGTTAAGGCAGACTGAGTGGGCCAATAGATTTTGTCTCCTTCCATCATTTGTCCATCTATATTAAAATAAAGTCACAGGAAAAATAAAGGAGTTAACCACTGCTGGGGCCTATGGTTCTACACTAGGCAATCTTTTAGCTAAGAGTCAGGAGAATTAAACAATTCAAGATAGAGAATTGGCTAGGATTTGAAGTTTTACTTATTTACCTCCATCTGCTATTACTAGATCACCTGGGGATGAAACATCATCCTGTAGAAAAAGAGAAGTGAAGCAGAGGTTAAAGTGTAGCCCTCTCCAGAGATTCAGGCTAAACTTACATCTTGCAAGCAGTTTATGAATATGAAAAAGAACAAGAGTAACATGTATGTTAGACAAATGTCTAACAAGGCATACAACAGAATTACGTAACAGTTCCCTCTCATGGCCCCTCACCCACACAGCTACAGATACACATGAAGTAAGTTATATTCATTTAGAGACATACAGAAAAACATAGTAATTTGCTCAATGAAAAGGCAGAAGTATTACATTTTAGGTATGTTAAAGGGAGCTATTAATAGGTTCCCACTATACCTCTATGTCATCTTTAAACATTGCTGGTGCTGGTTTATATTCTGGATCTTCTACATCCCTGTTAAAATTTCAACACAAAGGGACACATCTTAGTAATAATTTAGAAGTCCTTACACTCTTTTCAATTAAGCAAAGAGCATTTAAACTTAGTTATAGTGTATTTAATTTTATTCTTGAAATTAGGAAAATATATCATGGTAGCTTTGGCTTGAATTTTGTGGCCCCCCTCCCCAAATTCACTATCTCAAAGATGTTCTTTATGACCACAGCTGCTAATCTCACTTATGAAGCAATGAATAAAAGCAGTTCTCCCTTTCAGCTGTTACTAGTGATACTCAAATCAATCTACTGGGGTCACTTGTTAGCTAGACAAGACTACTGCACCAAGCTGACTGACCTGAAATCAAATTAAATAGGTCTGTAGCACTTTGCCTCTGAAGGCTTTTGCACTTCAGTATCTAAGTAATATTTCTGATACTGCAACACAAGTTAGAGTCTTTGTTAACAAGCTGCTGCATTTTAACTTTAACTGTGAAATTCCAAACTTCAATGGTTGTCTTACACTGTTCCTAACTTTTTTTCAGTCTGTGGGAGGAGTAAAATCAAAGTGGTATTTTTCACAACAATAACATTAAACTCACATAAAACCAGTTAAGAGAATAAAGTACAACATATAAACTCAGTCTCATTTATTTTAAGGCCCCACGATATTCATGCCCATTTTCATGTGCTCATACCCATCAATATAATCATTTGCTCTCTGTTCAGCAGCAACTGCTTTTTCATCTGGCTTGCCAACCCTTTCCAAGAAGCACAGCGCTGGGTCTGCTCTGATAGTGTTGTATTTTTCATAGCCTGTAAAGGAAACAAGAAGTGGCACAAATTCAACTTGCAGAATAAGCTTTAAAATAATTGAGTGTAGGGTGTTTATACTGAGGAGTGGGAAATACATACATAGTCATCCGTATTACTCACCATGTTTAAAAACTCCAATTAGAAGAGATTTATCTGCATCTACATCCCACCACTCCGCAGGAACTTCAGAGTGATCTGGCTCAGGGACCCAAACATCAATTTCACTAAGGAGAATCGCCAACATCAGTAATATTCAGCGGAAGAAATTATTTTTTTATTATCTATTTTTACATTTGTACTTTATGTGGGATTTTAAAATTTCTCTCTTCAAGCACACTAATACATTCTATATCCAGCAAACTAATTCAAAGATTACTCTGAAGGTTAGAAAGAATCCTAGGATTGAAATTTTTAATTTTTAAATGCACTTTGTTATTTAATAGCACATGTTAAAAAGTGTATCGTTACATAAGCTATGTAATACAGTAGTAATTCATAATTAAGAATAATCTGACAATCTAAAGAAACTGAGGCATACAATTTTTCACCTCTGCATTCAGTAAGACCCTAAAACTAGCAATACAAAACATCCAGACAGCTTAATATTTTGTATGTGACAGAGACAACTACCAGGGAAAGAATATGAAAGCAGAACCAGCATACAATATTCTTTCTCTCTCAGTAAACTCTGCCAATTCCTATCAGTTTGTACTTGCAAAATTTCATAAGGATAATCTAATTTTGTGTTTAACAGCCTGAGATGGACTGCTCTTCCACAAATATTTATAACTGCTTTCTGAATAAAATTAAAACTTTCTATCCACCACAAGCTCCTGTTGCAGTGAGTTCAAGAGTTTCCAAATGGCAATACTTCCATTAAAAAAAAACCCAATTGAACGGAGTATGAAGCTCATAACCAAAAGTGTGCATAACGATGCAGGAAAACACCACCAATTAGAATGTAAAGTATATAATTTTATCTTTCATTCATTTTTTCAGTCTATTTGACTTAAATAATTTTACTTTACATAGCCAGACTCATAAATAGGAATCAGGACTTCCTCACATCAAGTTGATACAAAGTCTTCAGTAAACAAAGAGTAAACAAAAATATTTTTCTCACAGCCTAAGAATACAAATATTTGGTTTTAACATTTCTTAATGTTAATTTCTTAAGTCTAGGAAGATTTATGAACTCTCATTTGATAGTTTGCATTTAAAATAAACTAGCAAAAAAACTCTCTATAGTTCACCTGGCATCAATTCCATCAAACACCTTTTGGAATTCGTTACCAATGACTTCTTGTTTTAAGTAATACAGCATTCTTACTCGAAGCAAGACCCTAAACAAAGAAAAAAATACAAATATTAGCACTCTAAAAGCTTTCAACAGCTGTGGGTGGTTTTGTTTTTTGTAATATCACAAAGCTTTCAAGTCATTTACCTAAAACATACTTTCTTCAGTTAGGAGATAACCTCCAATTTAAGTCACCTAACACTTTTTATTGCAATCACTTCTACAAATGGTTTCATTGCAAAAATTCTTTCAAATCCTAGACAAAGACTAGGGCCAGCAGAACACTCCTCCCTTGATTCATAAAATACTGCTAAGAACAAACTGCTGTTTCCCTTTTCCTACTTCAAAGGTGCCCTTAGAAAGAATCATGTAGGCTGAAAATGCACACCTTAAACATCGTCTTTTCAAGCCTTCTCACTACAAATTTGGTGCATGACCCTAATGGCTTCTCCATGCTTTATCTCAATTCTTGACTACAGCTCTATGAAGTTTTCAAGCAGAGTATAACTGGTTTTGCTAAAGAAAAATGATTTATCTAAATAAGTTATAATAGTTATAATTTATAGCAATGAATGAGCTTTCAACAAGCTAGTAGCTCAGATTCTCAGAAACCTAGAAATCATGACAGGTAAACAGCACGTAAGATCGAGAAGAACAACTTCAGTGCTTTCAGTTTCTCTGCTAAACACTCCCAAACCCTTTAGTCCTTCAGCTGCTACAAGGCTCCGCAAACATGCTAGCAAGATCTCTCTCTGTACAGAAACAAACATACAGTTTCTTTAAAAATGACAACAGCATTATCTTAAATGTGAAATACTCGGTTCACCTCCTATTGCACTGCAACCTATTTTTTCTAGTCAGGCTAACACCATTGAAACTTGTTTCTTCATAGTGCCACAACTATTTTGAAGTCTTCTAAGACAATGAGGAACTAGAAGAAAAAAATAATCTTTACATAAACAGTGAAAGACAGTCACATGTTAGCTACTGCTTACTTGTTGCAGTGGTGTTTTATGTGCTTTTTGTATCCTTCATCTTGCAACAGATGTTCTGGATTGTATTTTCGAAGCCATTCTGCTTTGTGTATATCAAAGGTGCTAGCCTGGGTCTTCACTTTCTTTCCTTTTCTTCCTCTAGGCACAGGGGCTGATAAGCCTATATAATTTAAAATATAATAGAGTAACAGCAACAAGTAGGTACAGATCCCACCATACTTATAGTTCCTATATCCTATACCAGTATTTGACCTGCAGTACAGAAAAAATACTAGCATCATAGCCTCTGGATCTGAGTTTTTTTCTCTTTTGTCTCTCGAGCATCTCTGGAGTACATTTCACCAGCTAAGCTCAAAGCAGGAGAGGGGGAACGAAAGGAGAGTGTGCTGTCACATGCTATGAAACAGAATAGGTTCTTACAAACTGAAATGAAAAGAGAGCTTACACAGAGTATACCAATCCATTTGGGTAAGCCATCAAATACAAAGCAGAGCAGAAATGACACTTCTTTTCCCATCAATTGAATTGCATATCTGGAATAAATTCCATTTATTTCAAGTAGGATGCATTCAGAGAGAATTTTTAGCTGTTTTTATCCCAGTACCACAGGCATCCATATAAGCAGCTATTTAACTGCAGAAACACATATGTCCTTACCGAGATGATTCTGTAACTCTCGTGTTTGCCCATCCTCTGTTGGGGTAATGAGATCCCATATAAAACTTTTTATTTTCTCATCCCCTCTGTAGTGAACAAGGCAATAGGCTAATAGAGCTCGGCAAATTATCTCCACATCCTGTTCATTCAGCTGTCTCTTGAAGCGACCATGTGACAAAATTTCCCTCCATCGACCCCACCTAGTCCAAAGTGAAACACAAATCAGCACTCTGAAGTGAAACACATGGGCAGCCTGTAGATTTCTGTTACAAAAGGGAATCTCTCTGCAAAATGCTTAGATTTCCATTTGTTTCCTTCAGTTTAAGTTGCTGAGTGGAAATGTGAAAGTAACGTTTGCAACAGAACTCCATCTGTTTAAAACAGAGCTTTAAACAAAACTTGCCTGTTTACAAAAAAATATGGATGATTGTTTTAGGCTTCTAAGACACAAAACTGATGGGAACTCATGCTGCTAAGCAAACAGACATTTATCTTTTAAGGTGGGTGAGAGAAGACCAAAGATTTTATTTCAAAAGCAGCAAACCTGATTTAAGTATGTTTAAAATAACTGGTTAGCTTTTCAGTTCTTATTTGCACCTCATGGAAGTGCAAGATGATCTGCAATTAAAAACACCAAGTCACCTGCCAAGCCTTTTTTCAGGTATTCATTTACACAGAGTTTTGAGCCTGCCTGCAGCACTTACTGTAATGATTTAGAGACTACTGTAGTGCCCATGTTAAAGGTGATAATCTCCTCTGAAGAAAGTTTTCACCTCTATTGAGTGTTTCTTCAATTGCAAGTTGTCAGAAAGACTTATAGAAGGTGAATGATAAGTTCACATAAATTCATATTCTATATAAATTCTATATATACACTCCAGATTATTGCCAGTATAGCTAAAACTTATTCCATAGATACAATTTAGTACCTGGAAAACTAGTATTTTTTCAGAACTTCCTAGAAAGAAGTATGTATACAATACCCATAGACCAGCAAGTTTTTTTCCACCCGAAAACACTCTGTTCTTCCATATCCATTGGAACGGTCACAAGGCCTGCGGAGTTTTGGTTTATCTTCACCCTCGCTCTCCACTTCAGACAACTCAGCCAGCTCATCTTTCGTAGCACTAAAGGGCCGTGTTTGTTTCCTAATTCTGGGGGTATCAATAACCAGGCTGTTCTGCAAAATTTCAAACAAGCCTTATCAGGGAGACAGTTGATAAGTTTTTCTTAAGTAGATGGCTTCAGTTCAGAAACAACAATTTTTATCTAATGTCGTTAATAGGTGTTTTGTAAAAACATCACAGTAAAAACCCGTAAAGCAAGGGGTATTTAAGGCAACAAAGACCGTGTTTCATACGATGATGCCAGTATGTTAATTACAAACAATACTGAATACCTCCTCGGAGCTGAATATTTACACAGATTACACTTCAGTCTCTGTGTGTAACAGGGGACACTGAAACCTTTTTAGAACTAACTACATGGCAAGTTCAAGTACAGGACACAACTTCCAGTTTATAAAACGGATATGATGCTTAGTCAGCTAATTTGCAGATTCCAGCCCAGGATTTACAACAGAGAAAAGGGTTTACACACTTTCAACCATTTCCATGTCTTCAACAAAAAACAAAGATCCCCAAACTCTTCTGGGACAGCAAGAAGCTAGGATAAAGCTATCAAAGCAGGCTGATTACCCATGCACAAACTAACCAGCATAAAGAAAGTCTGATTTTTAAAATACTTATCAAAAAAGCACCAGAAATCCTATTTCAGAGTTCAACAGCAAGCACATACTTGAAAAAGCATGCATTAAAAAAAAGGGAAGTACTTACTCTACCACTGATAGCATCTATATCTATTTCTGCTTTTTTGGCCCATTTCTGCCAGAAGTTGGGATCATCTAATGATATATCAGTCCTGTTTCCAGATGCAACAAAACTAGCCTGTAATAAAGAAAACTAAATCTTACCACCACCACCATACATCAGAAGTTTGTAGAGTCTGAATGCCTTAGTGCTGTGAAGACTGCATAACCTTATTCCATCAAAAATCTCCCAAGCAGCTGTTAAAGACTTTAGAAGTTAGTGCAAAGCAACTCAAAAGTTCACCTCCCACTAATTTTTAAACAGATCCATAACGTATCAGAAAAATCTAATGAACTTTTATGCACCATCAGGAGAGAAGAATATTAAGGAGCAAGATACTTCTGCTTCTAAGTCTGAATCTAAATTACTTGAATGGAAGAAAATAGAACCTTTTGAAGAGGCTTATCAGCATTTGGGGATTTCATCTCATGCAAAAGTACTCGCTTGAGGGAAATTTCAAAGGAGTGTTTAAACTACCAACAATCAAAGCTTAAGAGCACGGAATAAGCTTAATTTCAGAAGTCATTTTAAAAGCCCTGATACACTGCTTTTGGGAAAAGAGTAAATACATATAAAAATTTCTAACTCTTCTAATGAAAAGACAGTGATGATATTTCCTAATTGGCTTACTATCTCTTCTTCAAGAGTCTATTTCTTATTTAAACCACAATCAGCAAGATATAAGACTAAATAAATTTATATCTATAAATAATAAAAACTTATTGTATAAATTATAAATATACATTTATTATTATAAATAATAAATATACATCTAAAATTTTTCCCTTTCCTTTGCTTTTTTTCTCAACTGCACTCATGAAGTACCCACATTTCAATCTCAGTTATACTGCTTTTTTTTTTTTTTTTTAATTACGTATTTTAAAATTTTGGTTTAATACTCTTGGTTAATGCAGTTCATTATCTCACACAAATCCTAGCCTTTTCAAAAGCTGCACACACTTACTATTCACCTTTGCTCAAGCATGTTTTCTACATCTGGCATTTACTCTGATCTTGCTCTGTGCACATATTAATATAAACACATCGATGTAAGGACCCCAAAAAATGTACCTAAGATACACACACTAAATAAAAGTAACCGTAACTTTTTTTAAAAAAGCATAAGCTTTACAACATTCAATTACATTTACACCTCTATACTGTCAAAGAACACCTTGTTGCTTCTGCACCTTGGCAAATGTGGAGCCCCTTCCTTCCGATTCAATCGTGATAGTTTTAGTACGACGCTGCAAAATTTGATCGATATCTTCCTCACAGAATTTAGAGCCCTCATCTTCTTCATCCATAATGGCACCATATGCACCTCTTCGAAGCAAGTCTTCTATTTCTTTTTTGGAGAGCTGTTGGATCTGAGTAAACAAAATAGGTTTTAGATAGTCAAAGAAAAAGTCCCCCAAAGTCTTTTCTATTTCTCTTTCCCTCTCTGATGTTTCTGAAACATAACTGTGCCCTGTAATTTATAAACTTAAAATCTAGGTTATGAAAAACTAAGAGAAGAGACTAGTTGACAGGTTTTTTTTTTTATGTGGTCACAGTATACATTTTTACATGCCTTTTATTTTGGCTATTCTCAACACTGTGATGAATATAATTTTTTAAATTTACCAGTTAATACTAGATACAAATCTCATATTAAAGTAACAAATTATATTACTATAACAAGATACAAGGAAACAAAGGGAAACTTCTCTCCTTGTTTTAAATTCGACATTATCTACCTTGGACCTTATCAGAGTAACTCTCTACATTTAAAATTTTAATAACTATGCTGTTACTCCACATTAGAAAACATAAAAGATGTAAAATAACAGAAACATGGTAGCTTCTGTAATTTAAAATAGCTCCCACGTGATTACAAAGGCAAAATGAAAATAATTTAAAAAAAATAAATCTACGTACACCACCAACACTGTTTTCTCTTCCACTCATACTCTGTAAGACAGCCTTATCCAGTCCCAGTTTCAGGCTTGCTCTGTCGAACATCTCTCTCTCATACGAGTTACGTGTTATCAGTCTGTAGACCTTCACTGCTTTGTTCTGACCAATCCTGTGACAACGGGCTTGAGCCTTTTGAAGGAAGGGAGAAAGGCAGTAAAAATTTTAGACTTATCTGGGAATGAGATACCATTCTTTTTAGAAATGGTTTATGCTGTAGTGCAACCTGAAAAACAATAGTCTTAACTCAAAAAGGAGGTCGATTCACATTTAAGTAATTGGAAGATATCTGATATTTTCCACATTGTGAAGAACCTTCTAAAAACAGAGTAATTTTTAGAAAGGTAGTTAAATGCTGATGAATGTTCTGTGCTGAAGGTTACTGAATGGGTTTTCTCTTGCATTAACAGTAGGTAAAAAGACATGCTAACTCCTAAGTTATCTGATCTCCAAATACAAATGGGAAAGGAGTTGTGACTTGAGAATTAATTCAATTTCAGCATCCAATCCTAGATTTAATTAATTCACTGTTTCTTAATACATATTAATCCTTTTCTATAAACGTTGTTTTAGCTGAACAACTACTTCCATAATCTGTGTTGGTCAGTATATGCAAAACCTAACTCCCAGTTTCATTAAGTCATCAAAATCTTAAGGGTTTTATCAACTCACTTAGTTTTCCTGTGCTGTACTGTTAAAAAGAGTAATCAGTTTGAACGACAAAATTAGAACACAGCCAAACCCAGATGACCTCTGCTACCCCAGTAGAAAGCATTAAAAAATTATTAAACGTATGCCTTAAAAAAAAAAAAGAACATTTTAAAATTATGCATGTTCAAAACAGAGATAATATTCAAAGTGACTAAATTTATATCAATCCGGTTCGACTTCTTAGGCCTCACTATTATGCTCAAAGGAATTTACCTGCAGATCATTTTGAGGATTCCAGTCAGAATCAAAAATTATACATGTATCTGCTGCAGTCAAGTTAATGCCCAAACCACCAGCTCTGGTGCACAGAAGGAAAACAAAGCGATCGGAATCTGGTTTGCTGAACCGGTCAATTGCAGCTTGTCTGAGATTCCCTCGTACTCGCCCATCAATTCGTTCATATAAGTATCTAGAAATTGCCACAGATACACACACACAAATCATTACAAAATCTTTCATAATTCAAAGGGGGATTAGAACAGATTTCCTGCCTGAATATTTATTCTGTAGAGTGCGTCAGAGTGATAGAAACTAATTTTGATTATCAGTGGATAACATAACCAGGAATCACAACAGTAGTACAAAATACACATCAGCAAGTCCAAACACTGAGCAATTTAAAGTAAGTCCACCTGAACTTTGTCCATTAAAGCAAGTACCTGAAAATACATACCAGGAAACATGTACTACCATGGCACTTAGTCTCATTAAAACACACCATAACCTGAAGTCCCATGTGGACACTTAAAAGTTGTTCACATGCTATTATGCTTGGATTCCTGCCTAGGGTCAGAGAAGCAGGACAGTGTACGTTTGTATTAGATACAGAATTGTCTGAAAATGTTAGGGGTAACCAAGTAATCACCAGAAAGCAGTACTTGGTGAACTATCATTGGACAAACCGCATATTGATTCTGTCAAGATTAAGAGAAATGGAAGTGAAATTACATGACAGCACCTCTAACAGTTTTTATCAAGGCATCAATGAAACCAGGGCTTCCTAAACTAAAACCAGCAAATTTCTAAGCTTCAAGTAAAACTGTCATTCCTGTTACCTTTAATAATTACAAACTCCTATGAAATTTCTGAAATCAAGTGAAATGCTTAAAAAGGGAGCCCAGTACTTCTGTACACTGTAAACAGAATAAGATGCTGAATGTGTTTCTACTCATCAAAAAGCCTCAGAACCGTCTTTCTTCTAGTCAGCTATAAAACGGCACAGCAGATAATCCACAGGACCACAGGCATTTTGGCAGGCAGCCTTCTCCTACAGACATGAATTCTGTTAAGTATGAAGTCTAACCATGTGTGCACTCTAACATCTCTAGTGAAACGGTGGCACAGAGTAAGTTTCAAGCTTCTACAGGTTTCAGAAGATTCCACCTGTAGGTTTGATGCACTAACGTCAATGTTAGATCATTACAGAAATAGGAGTATTTTCCATACTGGATTATAAGTACTACTTAGGAAGTTAAAATTAGTCTATTAAAATAAAACATATAAACCACTGAGCTCTCAGTTTAGATACACCTTTATGAAGCAAAAACCAAAAGCACAGAAGTTGTATAAAATTTTCAGAAAAAGAGGTATTAGTACAATCTACTAAAGATTTTTAATATACATTCCAGTATCCACTGTAGGAAGGCTTGACATTTTTACTTTTTTTTTTTAAAAAAAAAAAAAAAAAAACACAAACAAACAAAAAACCCCCCAAAAAAACCCACCCCACAACTTTTTTACTCTATATACTATGTAGTTCACTGACAAATATACACTTCAGAGCAGTATGAACAGTCCAACAAATGGACTATTAGAACAACCAGAACTATGCCTTTTTATACTTTTTCAGGTTGACATAGCAACTACTGATGGTAACCAAGTGTCAGGTTAGATTTTATGTGCTGAGACTTTATACACAGTATTTAGTCACATGCTTCAATAAGCTCTTGGTTTCCGTGAAGTCAACAGTATAATCAAAGGGTTCTATTATGTGTGACAGTAAAAGCCGACCTAAGGAGCTGCTTTATGGCTGGCAGTTCAGTTCTGCTGCAAAATTCACTAATAAGTTAGGAAAGACAGGAAACACATTTTTATTTTTACATCAATAATGTTGATTACAATTTTGTACTTATATTCTCTGTCAGGAGTAAGGAGTTGCATTACCCCTGCCTGGTCCAAGTTCAACATGATGTAAATAAAGAACACATTCTATGCTTCTTGGGGTTTGGACGAGTAACACTGAGCTTGAACTTACTTGGTTTCTGACAGGCTATGTATAAACAGTACAGACATATCAGAACATTTAATATAAAAACCAACAAACTGAAGGCAGATGGTTTACTCAACAACCTCTCTTTAGTTGTTCTCTGAAGTTTTTAATTTGTTAGTGAATAAATGATAAACCATCACAGAACACAGCAAGTTAACAGAGTGATTAGCAAAAAAATAAATTATTCCTATTTTTCGTATGCTGTAATGATTAATCCTGCACTAATATTCAAAGATATGCCCACTGAGAGCAACACACTACAGAGGACAGAGTATGCAGTATCTTACCTTTTATGTATAAGGTAATCCTCCAAAATATCAAGGCAGCGCACCATTTGAGAGAAGATAAGGACCTTGTGGCCTCCTGCTTTCATTTTTGGAAGAAGTTTATCAATAAGAACCAATTTACCAGCAGACTGGATCATTGCTTGCAGATGGAAGTCAGGAGCACTTGGGCTATATGTTTCTTTAAACTCTCCGAGTATCTTCTCTTCAGCACCTATCAAATAATGTATTTCTTAGGTGTATCTACAAAAATATCTCCATGTATGTACAAGACTAAGTTATCACAATCAGTGCTTGTACTCTAAATATCCTCATTCACCACTACTGGAGACAGAACAAAGTTCTGGATGGATCTAAAGTCTAGCAAGATCATCTAGTCCTATGCTCTTCGAAAACAAATTTTAAGTTTTTAAGCAGAACACCACAGAAAAAACACCTAGAATGAGGTGACCCTCCCCACCCCAAACTGCAAAAACAAAAATACAACTTGTTGTCAAGTGTTGTGTAAAATGCCAATCAAAAAAACCCTCAAGTCCTTTTGTATCTGTGGTGTTTTAACATGGAACATGAGTCCCAAAAGCAGTATTCTGAAGACCTTTTATTAAGTCCCACTATGACTGAAATCAGCAAAAACTTTAAGGGCTTAAAGTGTATTTTCCTGCAAGCAAGAGAAAAGCAATGAAGACTGACACAAACTGTATCACTTGTAAAAAGTGTTAATTTTTAAAGTTAGCTCTAGAAGTTCTTCATACTGCTTTTAAAGAGATCTAACACTTCCATGAGATAATTGCTTCTGAATGTTCTGTGAAATCCTACAAAACAACAAGTTCACATTTCAGGCCTCAAATACACAACTGCGCCTCACGTCTATCAAAAAAAATGCTTACACCTAATCCAATCCTTGCAAAACCTGATTAAAACGTCAAAGAATTACAACAAGTTCTTACATATTTTCAAAAAAAGTACAATAGTAGTTAAAAAAAAGAAATTAGTCTTTATGATATATTTACCTTTGATGAGATAAGGGTGATTACAACACTTTCTGAGTTCCATCATAGTGTTAACCAGATTGGGTACATTTGCTTGCCCTGCTCCTTTGGATAAGAAAGCAAAATTTTTCTCCAAAATTGCTCGATAATACTTCTTCTGAATATTAGTTAGTTCTACTTCAATTATAGTTTCCTCCTTAGGAGCCAGCTTTTTTTCTACATCTTCCTTTAATCGTCTGAGCATCATGGGTTTCAGGATAGCTTGTAGTTTCTGAACCTAAATGAAACACAGTAGTTTGTTAGAACATGAGAAAGTAATAGTAATTAGAAATTTTTGAACTCGCATCACTAATTTTTTTTTCCTAGACTTATATGAAATATTTGCTAGATAGGATATAGCCTTAATTCTGACCCCAAATTATGAAAGAAATTTTTAATGTGCTCCAAAACAAAAAAAAGAGCAACTTTTGGCACTTGTCTGCAAAGACTCTGCCTACAAAGCCAGAAAACTTCAAGTTTTATTATTCTCACCATTTACTTGCCAAATTTAAAAAATCGACCCAAAAAAGTAAAAAATAATTCTTTAACATAAAATAACATACTTTAAGTCATTTCTACTGTCTGCATAGTTTAGAGAAATTGCATGACAAAGGAACTCATAGGTGATATGTGAAGAGTTGAAGGGAGGGTGGGGAGCAGTAATAGTTACTATTCAAAACAAAGTTTTTCCTTCAAGGAAGTTTGTCTTACACACTGAAGCTCAAAATGAACTTATTCAACATGCAATACCTGTTCCTCTGTTTTAAGGTCTCCAAATTCTTGCATGAATGTAGATTCAGCAGGAAAACGTAATGGTTCAAGGAAATGAAGGAGGCTAAATAATTCTTCTACTGTGTTCTGCAGTGGGGTACCCGTTAACAGGACTTTATGCTCCTGTAGAAAGAAATAAAAAAAACCTCACATGACCTCACGTGCACACGTTTGCAAAAATTTTTCTGTTAAGTCTGAATGTCATAACCTGAAAATGCCAGTTCTGTGTGCCATTAAGTACACAGCTAATATAAACAGATTTATAAAAGAACAAGTATTTTCTACTAGCTTTTCTTTAAATTCTCTTCCTACATCTGTAATGAAGAAATGACTGAACATTTCAACTTCTGCCTCCAATATGTAAAATCCTCTCATAGTGTGGAAAATATACACTAATGCATGTATCAGCAAATAAGATGACTTCTGAGAGCATGTAGCAACAAGTGTCTCAAAGTAATAATGAAGTCAAAAACCCAATGCAAAACCAGTCATAGTGCATCCTGTAGAAATGCACCAGAAGCCTCAAGATTCACAGTATATCTGCTTTCTAAAATCTTGCACTACATCAAATAAAATCTTAACTTTGGGACAATATTTTTTTTTCTAAATTCTACTTGCTTGTTTTTATTGTTAAATAACTTGTTACTTTCTTAGGTTTTTAAACATTAATTACTGTACAAAAACTATTATTGTAAGACAAATTTTAAATGAAATCTTTGCCATAATCAAAACAAACTATAGAATAGAATAGCACTGGAAATAGATTCTGCTTATTTAGAACTTGCTAGATTTTATTTAATGAAAAACATATGAGCATCAGCTATCAAAAATACACACATTTGAAGAGAGCATCAGGAATCAGTAACTCCTGAAAAAGACTACTCAAGAGGGGTTTTTTAGCAGGTATAACAAATCTCTGATTTATTATCTTACTGTTCTTAACTAGGATCAAATTCAGAAAGCTAAATATAGTTACTCACAAGGTTCATTAATTTTAATCCTTCCAAGAGTTTGCAATTTTTGTTCTTCAGTCTGTGAGCTTCATCAATAATAACACATCGCCATTCAATTGCATTCAACTCTGGACACCCACCAAGAATCATTTCAAAAGTTGTGATAATGGCTTGGAATCTGTAGGTACCTCGAACAATACGTCCCTAGGAAATCATCAACATACCAAATTCGTTACATTACCTAGTAACTACTCAATTTCACTATTTTGTTGCTGAAATTTTATCAAGAGTCAGACATCAGATTACACATTATAAATTGTTTTGCCATCCTATACACATTTATTACATCTCTGTAGCTCTATAATTAATACTAATGACTAATTATCCATAGCCACAAATCCAATACTGTCTAAACCAACAGTAAAAGTTAACCACTTTTAAATTACAGATATTACCACCTCATAAAAATTGTTTCAAAAGATGCAAGTAGATCACATTTTTAAGTCTGGGAAAATCTGAAAGAATGACAGGAAAAACCCTACAGTCAGTCAATCAAAATGAAGGGCAGCAATACATTTAGCACAGTAAGTAATAAAAAAATCACCCTGAGAACTAAAGGAACACTTTATATCCGGCTTACTCTACTTGACTGGTCTGACAAAGAGAATATGCAAGCCTTCAATAAGGCAGTATACAGTAACTCACTAGGGAAAGATGATGTCATTTTACATTTAGCATTACATCAGAAAAAGTTTTCTGCCTTACCAATTTTATAGAAATACCGTGATAGTTTAAAAAAAAAAATGCAGAATATGTAGAAAAGGAAAAAAAAATCCTTTTCAAAATACTCAGATTTCAAGGTTTTTTCACATCATTTAAAGTATTTCAGACAAAAAAGCAAACTACACAGATAAAACTAGTTTACACTCGGAAAAGGAAATCAATAGCTACAGAAAGGTAATATAGAGCTTAATCAGCTGTATTTTTGTTCTCACTGCTCTTCAAATTCAGGACCCAACTGCAACCATCTGTGTAGACTTTAATCTCCATGAGTATCAGTGTCACTGCTATTCAATTGCAAAATTATTCAGTGTACTGAAACAGCCATACATCTTGCTGCAACCACTTTCACAGAATTTACTCAGTAAGCATATGTAAAGATTCTGATATGTTAAAAGCTTAAAAAACACATCATGGGATGCAAAATGACTTTCACTAAGACATATGTACAGACAATGTAAAGTATACTTTTTATTACTACTACCTGGAACAGGTTTTGGGCAAGTTATTGCATACAAGTGACATTACAATACCTGGGAGTCCCTGAAGTACATCTCATACTGCTGAATCATCTGCCTGCTGATCATACTTCCATGATACACCACAACATTAAGGTCAGTCCACGTGCGAAATTCTCTTTCCCAGTTTGTAATAGTGGAAAGTGGAGCTATGATCAGAAAAGGCCCTCTTATTCCAGCCAGGAGGATTTCATAAAGGAATGTAATAGACTGAATGGTTTTGCCAAGACCCATTTCATCCGCTAAAATGCAATTTCGCCTGAAAGAAAAATGTATTTATTTGTTATTAGCATCAATGAAAGTACATACACTAACACTGTTACTCAAATGCACAACTTATGAAAACCAAAGCTCAAATTTACCAGTTTAAAACAGTCAAAATCGCGGCAGTGTAAAAGTTGCTTGCAAATGTTCCCTGGTTATGGTGAAAAATGAACTCAGTACACAAAACCACAAGCTTTCAATCATGTTTAGCACTGGAAAAAACTGAGAATGGAATGTTCCATGAGACTCTCTTAGAAAAATATTCCAGAATTATTATTTTGGGACTACATCTGCCCTAATTAAAGGAATTCAAATCAAACAGACTTCCTACATTACACTCACCTTGACAAAACAGCAAGAAATTAATGAAAATTCCCTAGAAGTCTCAGATGGAAAATATCCCAGTTACACTCACACAAAAAGGAGCGCATTATAGCCTCACTGACAAATTTCCCCTCGTTTCCAAAACTGAGACAAATGCATAGAACCAAATTATGACATGGTGTACCACTAGGTGCTCACCCTCAGCCACACATTCCAGCCCTTTGTTCTGTCTGCACAGATGCTCACACAGCTATGTCATGCTTCACCGAGAATTAAACCAAAATTTTCTTTTGCAGATCATGAATGTATCCTATGGTAAAATGGTGTGCTTGCTGACATAATCTCTATAAAGGACAGGCAACTTATATTGGAAATAAAGCAAGCAGGAAGATTAATGAATAGAAATCCAAAACAGATACAGAGAAAATACATCATTCTGGAAAAAATCTGGACAGCGGATATACTCCCATTAATACATCACAGCGTTAATGAGTAAAAGTTAACTTTAGCTTCCAATGCAGAAAATAATTATTTACTAGCTTTATTTTTGAAAAGAGGTAGCTTTATCTGAAATGGATGCTAATTCTAGAAATCATTTTGAAAGACGCAAGTGTTTCCCAGTTGTTCCAAAAACTCTGAAAGCTTGTACTTTCGTGTAAGTTGCTTTTTGTTTTAATTTCCTCATAGCCATTGAAAATTTATTTTCGGTCAGGTTATTTTTATTCTTTTAAGATTTGGGGTTTGTTTTTATTAAATATATAATAATAAATATTTTAAATGTATATAAACCAAGATAAAACCAAGGAAAATAAATGTTTTTCCAGTTACACCGTTTAAGCTATAAGCAGAGATTAATTTAGTTAAAACAGTGTTCAACTCCACTAGCAGTGATTCACTCCATATGGTTTGAAATTTACATTAAAAAACATTCCATGCATATACCTATTGTACCAGTTGAACAGAAGCCAGTTAAGTCCCTCCAGTTGATATTCCCTGAGCTGATTGCCATTTTTATATTCCCTGGACTGTTCTATCTTCTTCCAGGAGTTCGGAGGTGGTCGGTCCTTTAAAGGAAAGATTAATACATGTGCAAGTTGGTACACGCTTTATTTTTCCAAAACATTTTAACCCACTATTTCCTGAGTGTAACAATTTAAATTTAGAATGTAATTATTCATCCATAAAATTGGGAAGGTGTCACTGTTAACATTACACACTAATTAATAGTCTGTGGAAACCTGAAATTAGTATTTGTCTATACAAATTAATATTTTAAAAATTAATTTAATACTATACTACAGTAATATCAAGCAACTGATTTCTAAAACTAAGCATATAAATAGTTTGACACTAGTAATTTGAAATACTAATTCATTTATACAAGAAACTTCAAGAATATATGAAGTTTCACTTTGGAAGCTTTAAGAACAGCTGCTCAGAGCCAAGTGAGTATTTGGGACTACCAAAATCCCTGAAGTCTAACTCTGGATGCTAATGCTATCTCTCCTCAAGTGGTCTGGGGAATCTACACTGAGTTCCTGTGATCTTGCCCTTTCCTTTCAGCACTTGTCCTGGTCACTGCTGATCACTAGATCTCACAGTTTGCCAACTCAGGAAGCCAACACCAGGAATACAACAAGGTAGACATGTGAGTGGTTGAGTTCCCTGAATAGATTTCACCATGGGATCAGATAAAAGACAGTATCAGCATATGCAGGACCATGATACAAAGGACGTTAACAAAACAGACTGTAACAGTATCAAGGTGTATCATCTTAATGTCCCTAGACACACAGACACACACAGACACACTGGCCATTAGCTTAGGAGGCAACTTAGTAGAGAAATCACAAAGTTTCTTGCTAATATGAAGCAGGATTCCAGCAGAAACCATTCTCTTCAGATAGCTTCTGCATCCCAGCATGAACAAATTCACACATTCAAGCAAAATATTTTTAGTAAGAGCTTTTCTGACCAGCTGTACTTCCCACCCCCCTCTACATTTCTCAGTATTTACAAAAGCTTGCATTCACTCTAGACTCACGTGGCCTTATCTGGCAGCTCTGAATTTTAGATTTGAATTTTATATTTCTCTATTGCCAACGTCAGCATCACCTGACACCAGGTCCCCAAGCAGCAGTGGCTGTCCCTCCCCAGCAGCTGTGGCTTCCTCCCCTCACCCACAAGCAACCATCTGTCCACTCCCCCACACCAGGAGCAGCCACGCTCCTGCTTGCAAGGCTGCAGTCAGCAAATACTTTCTTGTACTTGCTGGAGGCCTGGAACAAAAATACTTGTTGCTGATGCTAAGATGACTGTCAGTTGTACAGTTGTGCTTTAACCATATTATTCTCTTAAAGCCAAATACGGTAACAGAGAGGTATAAAAGCCCTTCTTCCCACATGCCAAAATGACAAGATTTAAAATAAATACTAGAAAAATGATCTAAAAATAATATGAAGACGTTACTCGTGATTACCATCATTATCTGTAGATGAAAAAAAACCCATTAAAATAAAATCCAAAGCCCACAAATTAAAACAGTGTGCATATTCAGTTACATAACAAGCATTCTTACACCATGCAGGACACATGTCTTATTCTGACAATGACATACAGGACTTTAAATAGAACTATTTTGTTTTCTCCTGCTCTGTGAGACAGAAGACAGGTAATTTAAAGATAAAAATTTGCTTTTTACACATATTTTTCCTCCTTTCAGCTAGCCCTTCATGACAAGAAGAAAAATAAAAGCAGGAAGTAATTAGGGAATCTGTTTGACAGATCTCATTTGCAAATTTCCCTCAGTGTTGAGATACGAGACTTAATTCTGTCCTCTCTAAAAGGATATTTACATTTTGTTATGTTTTCTCCTCATCTTAATGATGTTTAGATTCTGTGATAGCCAGTTTCAATGTGTTGCTCTTCATTCAGATGTTCAGAGAGTTACAGAACTTCATATTTTTCCCCAAACAAAACCTTTTTTTAACAGAGTAACAAATCAGATGAAAATATTTATCTATGCCCACCTGAAAATATTATTATTCTTGGGTAACAAGGCACACAGATCCTTTACACAGAATGCCAATAAACCTTATGTTTTAACACAAAAATCTGAAGTTGGGAAAACTAAATCCAATTTCACAAGACAGACACATAAATTAAGTATAATTTTACCAATCTCCTTGAGTCAGGCCTGGAAGCTTGCAATTGTTCAAATTCTTCTATTTTTGCTTGATCTACATCTTCTTTGAGCTCCCACGTACTGTCTTCATATGGCAATGAACACCATTTTACTAAATAGTAAATAACAGGCTGCAGAAGAAAATTCTGAATGTTATCAGCTTTTATTTTAGTATACAGACTGTTAATATGCCTTACTATTTGAGTAGCTAGCTTACATGAGAGCTGGAAACAAAAGCACAGTTCTGGTATTTTTTTAAATGTTTGGTATAGATTCTTGTTATCTACTTACTTATCCTTGGCTTCTCATACTCTGCCACTTGTAGAGCCCAGAAGTACTTTACAAGTCCCACTTATCCACAAGTAAATCTTAGTTTTAGGAAAGATAAATTACTACGTTTGTGACGTTTGTAGAAATGGGGCAGAGGGCAGAACTAACTACAGAAGTCAACTAGTGAACTGTTACGCACAATGTTTCCTCTGCTTTCCAAATCAGGCTAAAATAAATAAGTCTAAAAGAGAGGTTTTTCTCACTAAAAGAGAAAGCTTTACAGCCTGGCATCCAAGCTTAGATCCCAGTATGGGCAACATGTATAAAAATTCAGGAGAAGTATCAAAAGATGCAACCACAGCAGATTATTTTATTTGAATTCAGTAAATATGTATTTAAAACCCAAGTAAAAAAAATCATCCTTCAAGAAGTTTTGGGGGAAAGAAAGAAAAAAAAAAATCTTATGACAACAACACTTTTTTTTTTCTAAAAGTGTAATTATGACATATCTGCTGCATACAAACAAAAGTAATTTTAACCCTCAACCCTGCTTTAGGGAGATTAATGCAGAAATCACTGGGTAAAAATCTGCTCATTTTGCTATCTTGAAGAACAGAGGAAGTATCATAGCTATTCAAATAGCCTTAATCAACAACTTTGTCAGTATTTGCTCTCTGCTTGCCTCAGATTCTTTCTGAATTGTGGCAATTTATTTGCTTGATTTGCTTTTCTATTTTCTAATCTCATGTTTTTGTTCTGTAATAGCTTTCCAGAAAAGCTACTTTAAGTTGGAAATAGTTTTGATAAATACAGAGGGAAAGGTCAACTGCTGGCTATCAAAACACCTCTCAATCACTTGCCAAAAGCGTAGGGACAGAGTTAGACAGGGAGAGAGAACAACCACTGCCCTGCCTTCTCGTGCTTTTTTCAGCAGTGACTCCTTGTCACTATGAGAGAGACAGGACAGTACATGGGATTGGCCTTTTGTCGGAACTCACAAGCCAATTCAAACCTCACATTTATGTCAGTAATGACCTAAACTTTGTCTACTGTGACCTATTAATCTTAATAAAAATATAAGCCATTGAATTCCAGTTTTTATTTCTAAATACATGACTAGCATAAGAAATGACAAGATTGTCACGTCTCACATCTCATTAAAAATATTATTGAAGATTAAAACCATTAACATGTTACTCTGAAGTCTGCTAAAATTATCAAACACTACTTGGGGGTGTAACTTCTTGACTTAAGATGCATTTACCTCACCAGTGTCCTTATCTTCACAAAGAGATACTTCTAATACCCGATCTACTTCAACATAGTCAGGATTAAAAGGTTCTTCTTCCATCTGCAATGCAAGATTAATAAAATCAGTAGAGAGGCAAAAAAGCACTGCTATATGCTAAGACTTGATCTCATTGTACACAAAATGAATTTGGCAGTTAAAAGCTATTGAGGCCTGCCCCTCTACACCCGACCCCAGTCATATTTTGGGGACAGTGTGGGACAGACAGGCTGGCACTGAAGAAGGATCTGGTATCAGAATAGAAAAATGCAGTCATTTACAGATGAAGTGTTGTCTTGGGAAAGTCATGTGGTAGAGAAACTAGTCATACCAACACAATCTTTACCTCCCTACCACTTTTAAGTAGCGACCCAAACAATCCCAATTTTAGACCACCCAAGTCACGTTAGTTCAGTGACTCCAGAAGACTTGCTCTTAAACATTACATTAACCAACAAACCCCGGCTGCAACCAAAAACCCAACCCTAATGCCTCATTTTTATTTCTCAACATTCAGCTGTTGTATTTAAAAGCAAACTATCAATCCAAATTTTACAAGGAAAAAAGCTTATTTAACTGTATATTTCATACTCACATCTGCAAAAAAGTGAGCTCTTTGTGCTTGCCTTAGTTTGAATCGTTTTATTTTCTGCTGGATTCTTTTATCCTTTAAAAGCTGTTGTTCTGTGGCCCACTCACAGTGGAGATAAGAGCTAAAATTGCAGAGATTAACATATTAGTGAAAGCAAAAGCTTACTATCTATTTTTAATATACAGTGAAAATAACATTTTATAAACCAGAGTTTCACTCAAAAAAGAGCATTTTATCATTTAAGACAGAATTAACTGTAAAGATCAAAGATTTTTTCCTCCAAATAATCATCTTACAGCATCTAGTTAAGGCACTGATTTTGGGCTAGGATCTACAGAACTCACAACGGATCACAAATTTCTTTCATGTGTCCCAAGAGAAGAAACAGGCATACCCTTCACAGGTACTACTGAACTATAGAGCTGAGCCCATTAAAAGACCAGTGAGAGGAGCACCAGAGCCATGGCAAAAAGGAACATGTTATCAGATTGGGCTGGGAGAGAAGCATGAAACACCAGAGTCAAGGGAAGATGGAATCATGAGCATCAGTACCTACACCATCTAACTGCAAGTGAGCCTTTCTGAATGAGATTGGTTTGACAGAAGTACATATATTTCTTCCCCACACTCCCTTTTCAGTATATTTTCATCACTTTTTAAGCTTTCTAAAGACCTATTGCTGGGTATTACTCATTCTTGGATAAAAAGACAGACTTTACCCTTTCAGAAAACAAGAGCTAAACAGTCTCTGGAAGTATATGAATCCAGAGTCTCAAAAACCCTACATTTATTAGCAAGAATCTAATGAAATTACTCACGTAAAATTAAAAATGTGCTTGCACTTTCGGCATCAAAAACTGAGTAGTGACAGGAAAATACATATGAAATTTAAAACAGGAAAACATGGGAAAAGTTCTTTTTCTTCTTCATTCTTTTTTTATTTCCTTCTGATATAAAGTGTTTTCTATCACTACAAGTTTTTTTCTTTTTAAAACAGTAAGGCCAAGTCCAACATCAATATCTCCTAAATGTATGACACTAAATTAATTTATGTTCACAAAAGTAACTCTGATTTAAATTCATTAAATTGAAGTTAGCCTCAGGCATGTAATCCCCTGCTGAATTTAATAAATAGATATTCTTTAAAAATTCTGTTCTTGTAGCAGTAATGCCTGACAACTTACTGGTTAATGCTAGCTTCACAATACTGATAATTTTAAAATTATTACTAACAATATAATGCAGATTCTTAGCAATTTTAAAATAAAATTTGTAAAGAAAAATCACAAAAGATGACAAAATATGGCTAAAAGTAATCTTCAAACAATACAAAATTTTAGTACATGAACACAGTACTTATAATTTCAGTCAACACCTCCAATGAAACAGCTTTTTAATACTTACTAGTTCTTGTATTTTACAAAAAACTCTTCTGTTTCTACTGTCATCCCAGCAGATATCTAGGAAAGGAAATATAGGGGAAATGTAAAGTGACAAATACAAAAGCCTTTTTCAAATAAGCAACTTTATCCCATGACAATCACTTACTTCTTTCTTTATTACCCTGGAGGATAAGATCTTGTCTACAATTGCTGCATCTTCTTCACTTGGATTTTCCTATAAATGCAGGAAAAAAATTACATCATAAATTGCAGTAAATGCCCTCTCTACAAACTGATAAGGCTTAAAACATTCAAACATAAATGGCTTGTTAAAGAAAAAAAAAATCAACAATAAAGGCAAATTTGACCCCTACTAGTAGCATTCTCTTTAACAGTTTGGGAGTAAAATTTAAAATCCAGGTCTATATCCAGAGAGGAATACATGCAAAAGTACAGTAAGGCTGGCACTTCCAAAGAGCATCAGATGCAACGCTCACCTGCCACACTTATAATGCAAACAATGTTTCTGATGCCTTCCAGACACACTCATCATGAGTGCCCTGCTGCTCTGAGGCAGTGGACATAGCTATAATTTAGTTATGCAGATATGGAGACATGAGGACTCTGGCAGACAGGTTAAAAACAAAACAAACCAAACCCAGTATGTGTCAAACTCAGTTTAATAGATTGAGCACAGATAACAAACATGCTGTGGAATTGAGCAGACAAGGCTACGCCTGGGAACTCCTGCAGGGCCAAGGTCTGACACAGACATGGGATTACTTAGCTCTGCCAAGACTGTAGCTGTGGTTCCAGAGATAAAGACACAATCTTTAAAAGTTGCTTCCAATAAGAAGTTACTTTCCCTCTCATCTGATTTGTTCCCAATCATACTATCTTCCTCCTTCCCTTACAGCTTTGTCATTCCCCCAACCATCTCATTAACACTTTTTTCCCGTTTCTTTCCTGCCACTTATTTACTTAGAAGGGCTCAATAGTAAGTTTGAGTATGAGAGCTAGTACAAGTTAAACAAGAAAGTGTAAACACAAAGGGGGGGAAAAAAAAAAGGGAGTTGTATCCTTTTTAAAAATCTCAGTAAGCAAAGATCCCAAAGGCACAATTAATTGTATACTTCTGAAAGTCATGATAATATTAGCACACAACTTTTTCATATGCCTATGCAGCATAACTCATTACTTGAGATACACCTATCCTTAGTCTTATCCTTAACTTCAGTTAAGTCAATGAATGATTACAACAGAAAATAAAAAATATTAGTAAGCCATTTCTTCCAGTTTTCAAGATCTTAGAAAAATGTCACATTAAACAAATGATGGCTTAGTAATAATGTGTTCCTTCCAAGTTATGAGCTTTATTCACTGAACTACTTGAGACATGCAAAGTTCCCACTAGAGACCAAGCCAGTTTTTACTTACCACAAATAATTGTAAAGGCTGTTCAGCAGGTAAAGGGGCAGAATTCTTTTTGATTTTCACAGAAACTTTAGCTTCTTCTTCTGATTGTTTTCCTTCTCCTTCCTCAGCATATTTTTTCCTTTTAACTTGACGATTTGATCTTCTCTTCTGCATGCAAGAGAAGAAAAATAGAGGTTTTGCCAAAATCTTCCTCTAACACAAACTGCAAGTTTTAGGACACTCTAAGCAATACTTTAGCTGTATCTAAAACCAAAGGCCAACATTTGATAGAAAACATGAAAGAATGTGAATCTCAGAGGGACAGAAGCAGCCATATACTGTTTTCGATTTATTTTTTTTTTTAATATAAATATTTGATTCTTCCATTTTTAGAGTTCAAAAGCCGAGGTGTAACAACATTTTCAGGGTATGGGAACAAAGCAGATATACAACAGATCTCCCATAAGCATCAGTATTTTCAATAGTAATTTCATAATGCAGTATAAGAGCAGTGTGTTACTGTCCCATTCAAGAATCTGAGTGAAAGATACAAAAGATGCTGAAGTGTCTTTAGTAAATAACAGTACTACACAAAAAATTAGGAAGACTTTCATTAGATCATATTGGTCAGATTGCTGATGAAGTCTGATTTGATGGCTAAAGTCTGTTGCTTGGTTAATATATTTATTTTCTCCTCTGCCTTGATCAAGCTTGTTTAACAGCTGTATTTTGGCTTACTTTGCTGTTTATCTCTCTAACCTTCCACTCTTGTTTCTGCAAGAATCTGAGGACAAGTTCCAGTTGGAGAAATAACATTCACTCTAAGAAAATACTTCCCTCTGACTCACTAAGTTTCAAATACTTAGATTATTAGGATATTGCATATGCTTTCCACCTGTCAGTATCAATACGTGAGACGCTGCATATTTAACTGTAAGATTAGTTTGTAAATCCATTAGATAAATAATGATAGCAGAATCAAACTAGTCAGCTAACATTTGAAAACACTGCAATCTGGCTTTAAAGCTGACCATCACAAAACTAAAATCAGCAAAGTAAACAGTCTTTATAAAACAAATTAATTATATTTAGCTACATAACAAAGCATATTTTTGTTTATGAAAAGCCATCGCTGGTTGCAATACACTGTAGTAATCAGTTGGGAGAAGAACAAAATAAAAAAAAAAAAAAAACAACCACCAAATCCTGTGGTCATACTGGCTTCTGCTGAGCAGATATTAAGTAACAGTAAGATTGCAGCATTTCTTCCTGACTGTTAAATTCAGTCCTCGGTCTGGTTGGTATCTAGTAAAAGACCTAACAACTACATAATAAGTATTTTAGTAAGGTAGAGTAGCAACACTACATGCACAGTGTAAATCAAAGAATGGGCATCACAATTCTTCTGGAGAAGCTGAGACGGTGCATGTATGAAACCATTCAATCATCTTTCCACAATAACATAGCCAGCTTAGCTATTATTCAATAAAAAATGAGTGAGTGTGCACCGGGTGGTGTGTTAACACAAAAAGCAACTTCAGATATTAAACAGACACAATGTGACATAAAATGTCACATTATAGTTAAATCAATAATAGTTTGCTGACAAGCAGAATTTTTTTTGTAAAGAACACCAGCTAGTAGGAGCAATGCAAAATGATGTATGAATTAGGAAAAGAAGGATTAAGAACCAGGTTCAGGTTTTACTCATTAAATATTATGTTGAATTTTTCCAAACCTAATGAGGTGTTTTTTCAAATTTTTCAAAACCTAATGGCATTTTCAATCCTTCTGACTATGTCTTTCTTTAAAGTACAAAGTGATTAATGAAACATCAACAGACTTATGTTCTCCAACATATTAATATATAACTTGAGTTGTTTGAAAACAAACTGTATTTCCCTGAGCTGTGAAGTGTGGTCATAAACAAATGCTCTTAGGCACAAAAATAAGTAGTAGCACACATTTTTCCAAGAAATAAAGCAATATAAGGACGACACTTAATGGGAAACTAAGCATACAAAATGAATGAGAGGAAAGAAAAGATTTAAAATTGCCCCCCAGAGCTCAGAAATAACTATTTGCAACAGGAAAGGTCACAAAAATGTTCAAAAACTAAAGAGAGAATGAATTAATCAAGTAAAGTAACTCATGTCTTTCTTGTTATGCTTCTCCCAAACTCCTCTGAACACAGACAGAGCAGTGCTGTGCAGAGTAATTTTTTTTTAATCCCATTTCACTCCTTATCTCTACCCTCTGCTCCCTTCACACCAGGATCATGCGATTTGATGATACTTGCTGTCTCTACACTAGAACTTAAAATGACCCTTGTTGTGCTAAAAAACAATATGAAAAAGAAAAAAGCATGAGAAAAAAAGAAGTTATCTTCAGTCTTCTGCATTATATTTGTTGGCCTACAAATTTACCCTATTCTGATTACAGAACACTGTTAACAAGGCAGAGTACTTCAGAACCGCCAAACCTGCTTTCACCTTCTTCAGTGCACTACATGAACTTTCTATACCATGACAAATTTCCTGAGAAATAAATAATTTCAGGCTCCCTTCCAGGTAATTTTTACCTAAGACAAGCTATCACTTAATAAAAAGTAATTTTGGGAAATGGCTTATCATCCCTTCCCCCCCCCCC
>NW_020799113.1:14817655-14823306 GCF_003259725.1 Athene cunicularia | reverse complement strand
CATTACTATCTGTGAAATACTAAAGGTCACCTCAGTAGCTCATAATTGTTTTCTGACATTACCATCAAATAATGCAATTAATTTTTGCTCAACACCACCTTATTTTGGATATTGATTTCATCTCTGTGGATGAAATTGCCACAGGAGAAAAACCTGTGCACTTCTAGCATATAACCTTACTTTTAGTGGAGTTTGTCCTAAAGCAAGAAAGCTTTAATTCTGTTATTAATATATGTATAAATAGGATATTATCTCTTACAAACAGTTCGTACTTCTTTGTGCATAAGTTTTGCAAATAATTAGCTATGCTACTATTATACCAGGGCAATCTCTGAAAAAATTGCAGGAAGAAAGTTGCAACGGATATTCCTCAGGGAATGACTCCACCACTTTAATTCTTGATCTGGCACTTCCTTCAGAGGTGTTCCACAAGCAACTAGAGCCTATCAGCGTATTGACCATTGCTCTCTTCAGATTCAACACTGCAAGAAACCAAATCTTTCAGTTTCTACAGAAACAGAGCTCAGAAAAAAACAGTGAAGTTTGAAACAAGCCTTTTACATGTTCTCAAAGAGCCAGTTTCACTGATAAACGTTCCTTCTTCTATTAGGCAATCTCTGCATTTTCCCCACTAAGTCAGCCAAAGTAAAGATCAGGTCTAACTGCCAGCTCAACAGATGAGTACTTAACAGTCCCAAATCTATGGACTTCTGTACTGAAATGTAACAGATACAGAAGGGCATTGATGTCCTATTACAGAAAGGGGACTCTGTAGGATTTTCTGTTTCTCAACTGGGAAAAGTAGCGGATAATGTCACATTCCACCTATGAGAGAGAGACAGCAGTGAGAGAGTAACTGTGTCAGGAGGAGTGTTAACTTTTTGGAGAGAGGGGGGAAAAAAAAGACCTGTAGAAACAGCAACACATACAAATTTAAAAGGGAAAAATTCTGACAACTTACCTGTGAGTCTTCATCTTTCAGTGGCCTCTGTGGAGTCTGCTTAGCATCAGACAATTCATCTGAAGATTCATTTTTTCTTTTCTGCTTCTTACCCAGTGTGATGATTAGCTTTCTGTTAGGAAAAAAATCCCAACATCTAAGTGAGCGTCATATACTAGCCTACTTAACTTCAAAATTAAAAATACCACCACATCCACTAGCAATGCCCATATTTTTCTTAATATAAAACTCAGGAAGCACCACTACCTGAAAAATGAAAAATACGCCTCAAAACAAAAAGCTACAGCTTTACAGTAGACAGTATTTCTTACTACTGTTACTGAGCTTCTCTACAGGCAAGCAGTTACCTTACTATTATTGTGAACTCCTCTGTATCATACATATTTTAAATCTATAAATGAGTAAAAGATGCAAAATCCAACATTTAAAACTGACAACAGTAAACTTAGCATAAATACCATCTGCAGATGACAACAATAAATAATTTATCACAAACAATTCATCATTGCAAAATATATCTTCTCTTATTCTTACTTAAAAAAATTAGCTACAGACAACAATCTAAAAATCATTCAAAGCTGTCTGATGTGTAAAACTTGTATGTTTAAATAAGTCATTCAGTGGTAAAAAAAAAAAAAAAAGAGGGGAATTGCATGAATTTTTTTGCCCTTTAAGAAAAGAAAAAGTAAAAAAGCTCTATTCAAAACCCAGTAGTTTTATCTGTAAGAAATCTTAGAACTCCTCAAATTATGTTAAGAATCAAGATTGTGCTGAATAAACTAGTTAAATTCCAGCGAAAAAGCACCAATTACTTCTTTGTTCAGATTTAAAGGTTATGCTGTAAATCATGATACCAATTAATCTGATTTGTTTTTAACTAAAGGGTGTCAAAATATTTATTTTTTCATATTTGAAATGTGCCAAATACTCCTCCTTAAATATGTTTTCAGTGGCATAATCGTAGAATGATGACAAACTATCCAATAAAATCACAGATAAAAAGCTGTCCTAAAATATATATTTATACAGTATCTAAACATAAGATCTGTGTAACAGAAGATGAGAACTGTTCCAGATACAGGCCTCTTCTGCCATTTTACAGAACAAATGTAACAGAAGACTTCAACCTTCATACACAGTAGATGTTATTTTACACCAAAGTAGCATCAAATATATTGGCCTCCTGAAAAACTACTGATGAGAAGGTAGTGGTTGAAACACTTGTATCTTATTTATTTCTCTTTACAAGTGTCCACATAAGAGAACTATCACAGTTACTATGTCCAAACTAATAACAATCCACACAGAAAATTAAAATACTGAATTATCAAAACACTACAGAAACATGGCTTGGATGAAATTATAAGCATATTTTTAAAAGCAATTAACATTTTCATTGATTTTCAATATTTAACCACTAGGCACATTCAGTTAAAAGGTTAAAAAAAACTATAAAGAAACATTTTCCACTCCCATATTTTTTACTTCTAGTATGAAGTGAATGGCACTGGCAAACGGATGTTGAAATGAAGCTGCAGGATGCATAATCACAGATCTGCTTGTTCAAAAGTAAATTCTGGTCCTCAAGTCCTTGCTTTTCATTAGGTGTTCTCAGTTTAATTATGAGTCAGAAAACATGTTTCATAATTGCAGGAAATAATTTCAACAATGAATACACTGGTTTTCCTACCATCTTCAGGATTAGTTTGGGATTTTTTGTCCCTCAGTATTCAACTTCTGATTAGGATTTTTTTTTTTTTATTAAATACTTAGATTCACAAATATTTGTCCAATATGACTCTTCCCAGTGATGGCCCTGGATAAACTACTTTTTCCATTTTTATCTCACTTAAATTCTATGAAACAAAGTGTTACATTAGCACTTGTCAGCTAATACGTCATATTATCTAATATGATGCAGATAAGGCACACTGTAATTGAACTTCTGAGCTTGTTGTTAAATGGAATTATAGATGCTAAAATTTAATATGGATTTAAAGGAAAATTTCATGAAGCTATGAGTGAAAATTTCTTGAAAGACCTGTAAATTCATGAAACAGTATCTATCCCATGAAATTCCTGGTTTACATCTTTAGGGTTTGGGAAAAAATATTAAAAAGTATCATATACGTCCTGCTCTTAAAATTCTTCCCATTGCCTCTGATTCTGACCATTGCTGGAAAAAGGATACTACTAGGCTCTCAACTGGGCATGCACTCTTCCAAACTTTGTCCACATCTTAAGTTCAACAGCTGTGCTGTTCTATTACCCTGTCCCTTGCTACCTTTACACTGAAATAACTGGGCATATAGCATATTCAATCCAGTAAACTCACATGATGTAATTTGTAAATTATTATTTTCTGACCAATAAATAAGCTCCCAAGTCTTATCTTTGATTTGGAGCAAAAGCATTAAAGGCCTGATGTATGAATGGCATGTAGAGATGACTGTGAATGGGATACACATTTTGATTTTTAAATGAACAAGACTACCAGCAACAAAGAAAAAGAATAACTAAATGTTCTTTTATCAAATAAGTGTTGAGATATAAGTCAAGCTGGAAGGGGTCTCTGGAGGACACCTGGTCCCTACTCAAAGCCAACTTCAGAGTTCCTTCATGCTACTCAGTCCAGTCATGCTCTGCTTATATCCAAGGCTGACACCTCCCCGGGCAACCTATTTCTAATTTTCATCCTCTTTTGTGAAATGGTAGGTTAAAATGCTTCATAAATGAACGCTGTTAGGTATTTGTATGCATCTGTATTTGTGAAACCATAGTTCATCCTCATTTCATGCACTACTTCCTAGTATTTTAGGCTCAGGTTCCTTCTGGGTTCAAGAAGCACAATATTAAGGAAAGCCATAACTATTTTACTGTGGTATCCATTGAATAGCAGAGGATTTTAAGGACCTTCTGGTTTAGAACATGGGCTTTTTGATTAGACTGCTCTAGCTACATCTTTCCTTGCACATTTTTCCCTCTCCTCCTCCCTAGCTGTAGTGCCCCCTTTGGGTTCACTTCTTGCTCTGCCGATACATTTCCACTTCTCTGGCAGCTTTTGTGTCTTATCTTGATCTTGTATTCCCTAACCCCAGTACTTCTCTTCACAAGCATCTCCCTGAAATTTTCTTAACATCTTCTCTACATGTTGCAGATCAGAGTGTTTCCTCCTCTATATAGATATGGTGCCAATGAGAGGAATAAATGCACAGTTTCCCTTCTTTCTGATCCAGTGCCCAGAACTACAATGCTCCCTGCTATCAAAAGTTGCTGAACGACAGTATGGTGCTGAAGTCACTCATTTCTATTAGTAAAAATGCAATCTGCTCATATTTTGGCCAAAAACTTCTAAAAAAATCTGCTATGTGAAAACAACGATTTTCAGAAGCTTGTAAACTGGATCAATTCTGTGAAAATTTTTCATTGAGAGAACAGGTTCTCTTGCCAGTTTATAAATTTCTGCATGAAAGCATAAAGATCCTTGGCTAAAATCCCTTTTCCTACCCTGAAACAAACTGTTCTGAAAAGAAACTATCTAGTCTATGAAAAGGAAATAGCACACTGTAGACAAAGAATAAATAATATCACTAGACTTCATTCTAATTTCACTGTCTCCTGTATCTTTAAATTTAAAATTTAGCTTATTACAAAACATCCAGAAATACTTTAACAATTAGACAAGTGTAGTTACTTTAACATATACTTCCTTCTTCTATAACTACAAACTAAAGATGTTGAGAAACCAATGGAAAAGTTTAAAAATAAGCCATCTCATGAGCTATTACTACTTCCAAACCTTAGTGCAAGCCTCCTAACATGGTTTAGATCCACAAAACTAAAAGAACTAAACTATCAGCAAGACCACCAGGAACTACTATTTGAAGAGCATTGCAACTTCTTTCTTATAAATTAAGAACCACTAAGAATCTGGTTCATTCCCCTTCTGTTTGATAGCAGAGAATGTGACAGAAGAGGTGTCAGCACTCTGAACAGCTTTAAAATTATGAAGAACAGTGTTCCCAGCCTTCCAAATAGAGAACATGAGGAAGTAACAAAGAGGAAGTAAAAGAAAAATAGCAAGTATGTTATTAGGCACATAAGTAACAGTAAGTATTGCTGGCCTTCAATGCATGCCTTTAATACATCATTTTACTTCCATTTTCCCAAACAGAAACACCAAGTAACTAATTATTATTGTCCAAAGCCACCTCCCAAATATTTTGATTTGTAGTCAAAGCACTTTGTCACATTACTATCAATAAAACTTCCATGTTATCAACAGTATTAATATTTATCACTAAAAACTTAGCTAAAAATCTTATCTATTGGTAAAATACAAAGCAGCTATTTCCTTGACAAGACAGCGTATCCTCTTGGAATGAGAGTTACATTTGTGGTAGAAAAACAGTTGCTCATATCCTTTTAGCATGTATTTAATAAATAATACTAACACACCATTAGCCACTGTCACCTTCTCCAGTTATATTTCAAATTAATAACTTCTGGATTGTGCACAGATTTTAAACATGCTCCTGTAGCCTTACTGGAACCAAAAGCCATTTCAAGCTCATACAACATTGGAATAATAATGCAAGAGAACAAACAAGTGAGTGTTCAGTTATTTATTTGAGAAGACCACACTATTTTGCATTCACATATTCTGCAGTAGAAATTTAAGATTATGTCA
>NW_020799113.1:14804055-14817605 GCF_003259725.1 Athene cunicularia | reverse complement strand
AAAATCAAGGCCTTCTTGCAATTACTGGGCTTCAAAACCACTGTAGTATATTCTTTTCTAAATAGTTACAATTTTATGTATTTATACAAATAACATAAAATAATTGCTAACAAAATATAACAATGCATCAAGTTTTTGGATGCAAAAATGAAGTATGGGTATAAGCATTTGATTTACTGTTGTCCATCATAACAACTAGAAATTTGGTAAAATCTGTAATATGTGGCTCTAGAAGGGTCTCTTCACTGCTGTTTAACAGGATCTGACTGCTAAACCTTTAGGTACGTGTTCCACATAGTTAAAAGCAGTATCATGATAAAAAAAACAAATATCACGGTAAAAAACGTCGTTTGAGAACTACCCGTTTCTCAACTGATGCTGTCGCAAAATCTTGAAAGCTGATCCTAATTCATATGCACAGCTAAGCATTTCATGAAGACAGATGCTGAAGTGTCTTTAGTAAATAACAGTACTACACAAAAAATTAGGAAGACTTTAAAAACCATCCTGTCCCCCAAATCAAGACACAGTACTTAACTCCTCTTGATCCTAGATGAAGACTACTCAGTTTCAGTAAAAACTGTAATGTATTACATTCAAAAGCACACAGTTTTTTTCCTGATGACTACCAGGCAATTTTATCAAGGTTTGTTCAGCAGCTATGTTCCAGCTCCAGCTCTACCCTGTCAGTGACGCAGCGACAACGCAGAGTATATCATTTTCACAGAGGGGTAACTGTGCAAATCCTCCTTAAGAGCAATACAGGACATACCATGCAGGATATGCTACACAGACAGGACCGTTGTTAAGATCCCAGCTAAGTTTATGATTGGAATCTAAATAAGAGGTTGCTGTTTGAGTGCTGGACTCGAGAGGGTACAATTGTGCTCATATTGGATAGGCTATGTTTGATGCTAGCAGATGTGAAAGATCAGATTAAAACCATTCTCCAAACACTTCTCAAAGAAAAAAAATCAATCTATTTGTTAGTAGTTTCTGCTCTTTCAGGTCTATACTAGCCTGCAAATCAAACAGGAGTCACCCGAAACAACATGTCTGATTCCCAATCTTCTCAAACACGTGTAACTCCTCACCACCTCTTGCACTGGTCTTGCTCTCAGAATCCAAACTGAATCAGCATGTTCAAACACTTACTGCAAGTTAAACGGGATCACTATAGTAAACACTGAAAAGAAATATATTCATCCGAGATGAACATATAGTGGAACTTCTAAAAAAGGAATGACAGGTGTACCCAAATTCTCCACTACACTTAAAAATGTATACTTCACTACTCTTTTACTGTAGACCTTTATTGGCTCCAAGGTTTCATTCTTGATTTTATTACTTGCAGAAGAACTACAGTTGGTAAGTTTACAACAGCTGGAAATTGTTTATATTTTTAATCATGTGGGGAATTTCTCCTATCTCCAGGCTTTCTTTCCTTTTTAAATGCAAGCAAAGTTGTATATATGACATTGCTATTTTTCTCCTTATTGGGTTAAACAGATCTCAGAAATCCTTCCAAGAGAAAATCAAAAGTTTCATAGAACTGAGATCCTCTCTCCCCTTCTTGCCCAATAAAGCACTTGTCTTCTAAAGGTATTATTGTAGCATGGTAAAATTTTCTCCCAAGATTCAGTCAGAGTCTGTGGAATTTTAAAATAAATGAGAAAAACAATGTAGCAACACATTTATAAAGCCCCAATCCTATTTTGACATAACAATAATTTCCAAGATGTGCTTACATTCACTAGGAGGTATTTTCCTAATGTAAGAATATAAAATAGAAAGAAACCTTTAGAAGAGTTGTTCAGCCTTACAAAAACCCTTATTAGTTACTGGATTTAACTTTGTTCTTTTTTAAACAAAAGAAATTTTATTTCATGCAATTTTTTTAACCAACTTTGAGGAGACATGCATAGCCATTCTATAGTAAATATGCTTATGTAAGATCAACAAGTTATATTTGCACAGAAAACAGAGTCTGGTAAGATTATTCTTTTTAAAAAAAAAATCAAGGCCTTCTTGCAATTACTGGGCTTCAAAACCACTGTAGTATATTCTTTTCTAAATAGTTACAATTTTATGTATTTATACAAATAACATAAAATAATTGCTAACAAAATATAACAATGCATCAAGTTTTTGGATGCAAAAATGAAGTATGGGTATAAGCATTTGATTTACTGTTGTCCATCATAACAACTAGAAATTCGGTAAAATCTGTAATATGTGGCTCTAGAAGGGTCTCTTCACTGCTGTTTAACAGGATCTGACTGCTAAACCTTTAGGTACGTGTTCCACATAGTTAAAAGCAGTATCATGATAAAAAAAACAAATATCACGGTAAAAAACGTCGTTTGAGAACTACCCGTTTCTCAACTGATGCTGTCGCAAAATCTTGAAAGCTGATCCTAATTCATATGCACAGCTAAGCATTTCATGAAGACAGAAAACTGAATGTGGAAGATAAATCGAAGGTAACAGTTTATTTTACTTTGCTGATTAAGTAAAATATTAATGGGAACTAGGTAGTATACAGAAGGATAATATCTTGGCAAGTTTTGTTAATTACCCAAAGGAATGAAGAAAAATCACACTAAGAGCAGTTGACATGGAGCTTCAGGAAACTGACACTAGCTCAACAACAGTGTGTACATCTTCTAATTAGACGGACTCACAAAATGTCTGTTACAGAACATAAGTAAATTCAGAAACCTTAAAGTGAAACATAGAAGAATGCATCCAACATGGAGAAAAAAAGAAAAGGAAGTATTATACAGTGTGTTAAGGAGTACTGAGTAGCATTCCTATGCCAACCCATAACTATAAGAAATTCACACCATGAAAGCTCATGTTAAGGATCAAGTTTAGAGCAGTAACCTTTATACTATAGGATAACTTCTCAAGGAAGTTGTTTAATTCAAACATGTAACAAAAGCACTGATCTCTTTAAAAAAAAAAGAATAAAAAGCAGAGAAATGGGCTGATTAAAAGCACATTCACTTTTGCTCCATATACATGAAAACATACATATGTATAAGAGACATTTAAATTTGGAGAGATATGCCAGTTAATATTTCTGTTACCACAAAAAGCACATGGATTTAAAAAATAAAAATCAGACTGTAACCAAGATTTCTATTTCAAGTCCTGACTGACATAATTAACATCGGAAATTACACACTTTCCTTTAGAAGTATACAGGAGAATGAGGTTAGCTCTAGGGTCGGAAGACACACCACCTACTGAACCCCTTTGAGTGTTCTAATATCTAGTGTCTTTTGAAAGCTCCTTACCCCAAGGTATCCACCCTGCTTGACCCAGCTGAGTCTGCAATTTAAGAGGGCAGATTAAATTGACACGACTGAAGATTACAAACTGCTTAGAATACAACTTCTCCAACATGCACTTTACTTTCCATACATGTGATATCTATAAGAATATTCACTTGCTAACAAGTTCATTAAGTTTCCAGTTCCTCCCTATGCAGTTTATCGTCCACACTGTATTGAAGATATATGCCAAAATTGATAAAGACAGTATTTATAGTATCAGATAAACTTAATTTGAAGTCGGAACTGATTACAACACTAGATGAAAGATACTTTGGTCTTGTCTCTGCTTCAAAGCAAGTACAGACTATTTTAGGATATGAACTTAAAATAATTCGTTTCAAAAGGACAGTCCTACAGTGATTTTATCTGAAGAGAAAACAGAGCATTCTTGTTCCTGAATAAGAGAGTCCACACATGGACTTAATCAGGAAGAATTCTGTGTAGGCAGTGGAGGAGAACATTTTATTATCAGTAAGCAGTTTTCATTTTAATCAAGAACTTACAGTCTGAAGTAGGGAAACATTTCAATCTACTTACCCAATTTTTGTTTTTTCTTTAATTTTGGATGAGGAACCAGTTTTCGGTTTTTTGCTCTCCTTGTCCTTTGGTTTGGATTTAACTTTTCTACCCTTCTTTTCCTCTTTTCCTTCAGTTGAAACACTGGGGAAGTTTTCAGGACTCATTACTCGTGGAATGTTTCTCTCTCCTCTCTCTTTTGCTTTTGCAATGGCTTCAGATATTATGCGATTTGCCTTCTCTTGTTTACTTTCCGAGTCTGCTTTTTTCTTCTGCTTCTTTTCAGACATTGCCCTCACCTGGGTATTCTGCAACTTAGTATATGATCCTGAGCCATCAGTCTTCTTGGAGGAAGGAGGCTGTAGCAAGAGACAACAAGGAAACACAATCACCTTATTTTAAGAACATTTTTGGAAAGAACAAGTGCAAATGTTTTTGATCTGGATGTGCGTTATTAAAAATTCAACTTGCAGGGACTCATGCAGACAGAAAAAAGAAGGCATTCTGTTTATACCACAGAATGGCGTGGGTTTCAGAGTAAGTACATCAATTGTGGGTTTTAAACAACCGATCCATGTACTAAAAAATCAGTAAAAAATATCTGTCAAATTCTCTCAGCCTTTTTTCCACCTCTGTAGTTAGAAGCACCGATACTTAACCTTTTCCAGCATTCCCATATATTTGACACACACCTCCAACATCTCCAATAAATGTGATTCTCATACAATCTGAAAAAGCAAGGAACTCCCGAAGGTAACAGCATCAGTATTTCGCCTTTGGTAGGATATCAGGACCACAGTTACCTTAAAGCTAACGAAAGACCTACAAGACTAACTCCGTGCTGAACAGAACAGATGCTCGACCAAAATCAGGATTAAAAACAGACAAAAGATAAAATCAAAACTAAAATTACACAGCTCTATATTTAAAAAAAAATATCAGAAAGCAGTATTTCTTTTATTTAGATCAACATAAGGTCGCTGCCTTAGGTGGAAAATCTAACTTGTTTTTAATTTCGGGTTTTTAATCATCGTTGCATCGACGCAGAGTTGTTTACACTACGAATGCAATGTTCAGATTATCAGCCTCTCTTTAAACAGGCTAGAAGACATGTTTTTGCCTTCCTCCCCTCCCCCTTTCCCCTTTGAGGAATGGAAAGAATTTCCTATTCAAATAGACAAAAAACCCAGCAGATAACAGTTATGTTACATTCTCACCCGTAAATGCGCCTCTGCCTACAGCACGAAGAAAAGCGACCAGGAATTTCCAAACACATTTTCGGGACAAATCCAGTGCACTTCACTGGATACATTTTCTATAGGTGCCTCATCAGGGGCTGCACAGCAGCGCTGCAGCACCGGGAGGGCGGCGGGGTTCAGGATCGCTCTCTAAAATGCCACCTTAAGGCCTACAGGCTATAACAAATAACCAAGACCCGAGAAAACAGCAACAAGCTCAAGATGGCGATGCAGCACGGCTCCCGCAGCAGCAGCCAGTAATAAGGAAGGTTATTCAATCCCATTAGCCTTTTAGCCCAACGAACCCCTCCTCCTCCCACTCATTCAGGCTTTCACTTACCCTTCCTCTTGGCCTCTTCACTGAAGACATTTTTGGCGTCAGACAAAGGCTTGCCCTCTGCTTTTTCAGCACCCCAGGCAGTGCTCAAGAGAAAAGCATTGAAAGAAGATTGCTAAATGGCCTATTTAGCGAGCTGCAGCCAAGATATGCACAACCCTCCACAAACACACATTGTGATTTATCAACATTTTCCTCCCTTGGCAAGCACACCTCCACAGATCCTCCCGCCCAGGTGTGGCGAGGGCTGCCCGCCTCCCCTCCAGCGCCCGGCTTCTCCAACAGCTGTAAGCAGATAGCCAGATTCCAACAAAGCACAGAAAGAAATGAATGCACAAAGCATCAAAATGCATCAGCATGAATATTAGAGATGTCGTTAAAAATACTGACTCCTTCTGCGGAAGTAGGCCAGCAGATGGTGCTACCCGTTATTATTCCATTAGACTCTGCAGTTTAACCCCCGACGGACTGCTCTTCCCTACACCGGGTACGGGCATTAACTCCTCCCGTCCCACCTCCCGCACGCCTGCTGCCTCGTTTTTTTCGCCTGGATGGAAAATCGTGGGAACTGAGCGTTTTTCTGTCTCAGACTTCACTTCACTGCGACTTTGCAGTTCCGGTTCTCTCGCGAAACGGCGCTGGGGGACGGCGATTAAAAACAGAGTCTGTGGCCTCAAACGTATTTTGCTCTCCAGTGTACTTCTCATTTCTTCTCTCCTACACCAAATTTGTTACTATAAGCTAGCAACAGTGATTGTATAAGCGTTTGCTTACAGATCTCCCTGCTTCCTACAGAAAATGGAAGAACTCCTTAACTGGATTTTACCCCTCTGCCCCTGCCCACTCCTACAGAGGCTTTGCGGTGAAGACCTCCCCTCCTCCCACCACGTGGGACAGGGCTGTATGGTAAACTCCTCTTCGTTCCAGAGGTGTTTAAAGCGCTATTTTTAGAGATCAGACAAGTTTTTAAATACGTATTGTCAACACATCAAATACACCCAAAAAGAAGATATGATCGTTTTTTTTGAAAGGCTATTAAAAACCAAAGGAGTTTCTGACAGCACAGCTCTATCCTAGCAATACCCTTCACTCTAACAGCCTTCTGAAAATAAAGATAAGGATTTGATTTCTGTTTTGCTTATTTAATTTATACTTTTATTGGGAGACACGTGTTTTTCCACAGAAAATTTAAAACATTGCAAGGACTTTGAGATTGTTAAGCCTTACACTTAATCAGAATTTCACTTCTGTTTAATATTAATTTAAAAATTAAGTTCATTGTCCATTGAAAACACTAGGGGTACCAATACAGTAAATAGATTCTTAACACCACCACTTAAGTTCAAAGATATTTCTGTAAATATGCAGCTTAATCACAAGGACAATTATTAATTTTACTTTTGAGAACTCTAGCCAAGATACTTCTACATGATAGTTAGAATATCTATAACAAAGTGCAGCAATTTATCTTTTAGGGTTACTAATTCATAACTTAAAAATGCTAAATAATGTACTATTTTGCATTTTGAGATCAGCTAGACAAAATATATTCCCAATGTGCTTTTGGTATAATTTGAGCTCTAAGCCAAATTGATACTAAAGCCAGTATGGTTAGAGGGTTTTTAGAAGAAATTGGTACTTTTTTCAAAACTCCTGGGCCAGAAACAAAACAAAACCCACCTAATAATTAAGTGGGCAAAATAGAAATGGTGGCTTTTTCACAATTCTTTTGCAATGATCTTTCTAGATGTTTTATTCCTTTAAACAAAGTTTCTTATGCTATACCTCCTCAGAGCTCAAAGCTGTCTCCCTAGTTACTCCTCAACAACCTGAACTACTTTTTTACTGTAAAACTGTGAGCATGCTGGACGAGGCTACTCTGTTTTAAGTCCTCAGGCTGACCTTCTGCTTCTTGCTCTATACTTTTGCTTTTTTATAAATTATGTCTCCTGCACTGCACAAACAGTAAGCTATTTGTTAGAAAGCCAAGACCGTATTTTTTTATAAAGCAAAGTTTTTGCTACGACATTTCTAACCTTATGGAAATGACATTCATGAAGATGCAGGAAGACATCAACAAGCCATTCCAAGCTAAATAAAACAGTAATGAAACCTTCATCAAGTAAGTCACCGTTGTAACAAAAAACAAAACTGGAAAGCAACTTAAGTGTTTTGAGATTAGAACAACCAGAACACACTTGCACTACAGAGGACAATATCTGCGTGTACTTTGCAATCAAAGCACCAAAAATCATCTAATTTGCAGCAGAGGTCTTTGATAATTTCATGCTTCCAAAAAATGCGTGGCTATAAAATAATCGAACAGATACAAATCATCATGCACACTGAAAACAATTTCAAAAGCTATACAGCATCTACAACAAAAAGGACAAAGCCTTTTTTTGCCAAGCCAAAAATACCCCTCCCCCGTACTGAGGAGGGGCGTGGATCAAACATCCTAAAGGAGAAGCATATCTTTTTGCCAATGGCTTACAAACCCTATTCCATCTATCAGCATTAAGAAAGAAATTCTTAACTGACAAACGTGTAAGAGTGTGGAAAACAAAACCCTGAGGCAGCCACGTATTTTAAGAGGTGAAGAATTTATTTAGAAAAATACGTTTTCACTTTCCATGGTTGCAAAGATAACCACCCAAATGTAACTGAACATAAACCAATACAACGTGGTCCTGCGCCTGCACAGAGAGCTCCGGGGTACGTGCTGCTGCTAATAGCTTTGCCAAGCAGCACCCGAGCGCAGTGAACAAGCCTCCCGTCAGTTCCCTGCTGCTCCCGCAATCCTGTGGGCAGCGGGGAAACTGGCAGGAATCATGTCAAACTCACACTGCTGCTGCCGCCTGCAACAGCCACCAAGAGCAGCAGGTACAGGCCGTACCGCTGTTCACGTGGCAGAGCTCGCCCTCAAAAGCACTAAGGGCGGAAGAGAGTAGACAACAGCTGTAGCCTTCCTCATGCATGCCCTGATTCACATCAGCCAAGGGAGCAGCTTCTTGGCAGTATTCAAAAGAATTTATCTTGCAGGAGTAGAAAGTACACTACACATGTCTGAATAATATCTTAATTAATTAATGGAAAAGCAAACAAGTTACCAGACAATGTTGAGAGTGAAAATCGTGACAGCAGTCTGCAATAGCTAGCACTCTGCTCAGTAGGCTTTTCATAGAAAGGCATTTCTCCAACATTGGTTGTGGGTTGCGTAGGACACACATTTGAAGACCTTCACTGGCATAACAGTACTTCCCACAACAAAGACAAATCACTGTCCTCAATGCTTACAGACATGGGGGGTTTTTCCCCCCTCAAAGGCCTAAACCCATTTTAATTTGCTCCACAACAACAGTTTCTTCACACCCTCTGCATTATCACTACAAAGGAAGCCCCAAGGTAAATTTAACACAGAAAAAATTCTATCTCCTAGAAAACCCTCCCAAATTCTGCCTTATCTGTTCCATAAGTAAAGCACTGCTTCTACTGTAAGAATACTTTTCTTACAGTAGGTATGGCCATTCATGATAGAGGGGCATTGCTTTCAATTCTGTGTGGGCACAGAATCTTCAAGACTAAGTATCTCTCCTGAGTTGAATCCATTCTGGATATACTCTAAGGATTGGTAATGCCTTTCCCTAGAATGAGTAACACATTCATAATTTAATTATATAAAGCACTAGTTTTTAATAATGATTTTCACTTGTGGATCTACTTGCCCAAACACTAGCTACAGCTAAGAACTAAATTATGACCCTAACTAGTCCAACAGTACAAATCTAAGGTTTACGTTTGCAATTCCTTGAATGATTCTTTTACTCCTACTGGTAGTAGTACACACCTGCAAGGAGATGCACAGATGAAGCACCATATGCCTCAAGAGCATAACAAGTTCTTGGTAGTCTACCAGGTCCTCAGGAAAATCGAAATGACCTTGACAAACTGCACTGAAAGCAGCTAAAATTAGCCACCTGGAAACCTGATCTTCATGCATTACCGCATAATCTTTGCTCATGTTTATTACTAAACAAGGAATCCCTTTGTGCTTGTTGGGTCACCGAAACAGTATCAGTATCACAACCATAAAACAAATAAATTAATTGCATAACTAATGATAATCAGTAGTTTGGGTTTTTGGTCCAATTTAGCTTCTCATTTTCTCACATTATAATCAGATCAAAATTTGAAGGCCGCAGTTGCTTTTAAGCTACTACAGTGAAAAAAATCTTAAAGGAATATCCATTAATCATTAAAATTATAAAATTATAATTAGGAATGCAACTTAAAAAAATGCATGAACTCAACTCAGACTTCTGAATTCCATTCTAGTGCTCTGAACTTCTTTCCTTCAGAACAGTCTGCATAAATAACTCTTCTAGTGATTTTATTAAATGCTGGCTTTGTAATAAAAAAGTGTTTCTATTAAAAAATATATAAACTCATACCCTTGACAGAGTCAATCTGTAGATTTGTTACAATATGAATGTGTGTCACCCTACACACATGCAAAAAGAAGTCTTCTTTGCTGAATGGCAATCCCACCAGAATAAGTGGTTTTCTTTAGATGATACACTGAAGTAAGACTGCCATGGTTGATCAAGCAATTTCTGCACAACTGATGGGAAGATGACCTAAACATGCAACAGGGTTTCTTTTCTCCAGAAAAGTGCCCTTTTTTTTTTTTCTTTCCCCCTTCTAAGTTCCTTCTGAATTGCTTTTTATTTTCTTGTTCAACAGTTGCCTCACACCATCTGTTGGGATTGCTCTACAAAGCCAACAGCACTGACAAATGAAGATCCATGGGGTTCTATCATTTTCTATTCTCTTTTGCACATATATGGAACTATTAAAAGACCCAATGAAACATTCAAAATTGTGGTTCTTTCGGTATGCTGATAATATTCTTCCTTCTTTTTCTTGCTTGTTATAATCACTAATGAACATCTTCGTGTTTAAGGAATACAGAATCTCAAGACATATGTATGTGAAACTCAACCCAAATTAAAACAGACGTGTTATAGATACATTAAAAAAAAAAGATACAGAGGAATAAAAAAAATCTACCTTTTCCATCTTCCATATTTCTTATCTGTAACGTTGATAGATGAATTGCTAACATCTACAGCAATGTGGCTAGGCAACAGTTTTTAACTGTATAATAGCCACCTCAGAAAATAAATTTGGTTACTGCAATTCCTACCTCACAAGGCATTTAACACCAAGCTTATGACCAAATTTTAAATTTACATGGAAATGAAAACATTAATGTAAAGGTCAGAAACTTTAAACTAGTCATGTTTCTAAGATGAAACAAGCACCTGCTTTGCAGGTCACACACTCTCTATGTAGGGTGTTGTCTCTCAACTAAATGCTACAGAACCCAGTAATAATATCATTAATCATGTTTCACCACTTATTTAGCTATGATACCATAGTTGTGGTTAGTAGCAGCTTCTTAACTAGTAAGCATCTGACTTATTGTATCATTCACTGGGAGAAAATCAAGCCACAGTCCTGCGTAACCAGATGCTGCTAACCTGGGCATGCTGCAAAAGCAGCATCGGGTATTACAGAATGAGCCTTCAGCACACATAAGCTTCCATTTGGAAGATTTTGTTTGAAGACAGTTTTTTTGGGGCTCAGTGACAAACATCATTAGACTGTTTTTCTGAATATTTAGTAGTGGTATCAAAACTGTGTGCAACTTTCACCGTAATTCTTAAAGAAGGTACTATGTAATGGAACATATTAAATTGCCAGGAAATTAAAGAAATTGAGAACTCCATCCTGTTTGCTCTGCCAAGCTACTGCATTGGATGTGTGTCAGTTTTCAGGGGCTTGGTGCTCTGTGCCCATCACGTACCCACCACTCTGGTTCTAGTCTGTCATGGTGAACAAAGCTATTTGGAAAATGACATACAGTATCAAGAAAACTCACTGCCTCAGCAAAATTTCTCAGATGCTGTTTTTCACAGAACTAGTAATGCTGGGTACTTGTGTTGATCTGAGCCCGATGCAGTGTGTATCTTTTGTGCCACCCATGGGGTGGGGTCTCCGCTAGAAGTACCACTATACTTAACTTGAGAAAACTGTGGGCTCTTATACATTAAAAAAAAATGTCATGATCATATTCCAGTCAAATGGAATTGTGGATGCACAATAGATTTGAGTTACTAGGCTCAGATTAACTTCAGGCATGCTGAACCTCTAACTCTACAAATTTTCTAAAAACCTTTAATACCTATCCTAAAGGTCAAAATGTTTTAGCAAAAAAGTTCCACTACTCTGTTTCTTTCCTACACTCTTGACCAATCTTACAATTTTCACAATTATCTGACTTCTTAAAACCCAGAGGTGACTTAATTCTATACTCTATAAAAGGAAACTCAGGTTTCAGTTCACCGTTTGAAACAAGTCCTGTGCAAGCATCTGGAAATAAATCTGTAAGATATTTTGCCAAATACTTATGGGCAAGAAAATCACACAGACCTTTCTGATTTAAAATGACTAGTCATTAGATTTCAAAATCCCAGATAAAGCCCTGCAAATACACTGATCCACTGAAACCTCACATCAAAGAATCTCAGAAGTACAGGTAAGAGTTAGCTTCTTCTGGAACACACCCCTGTTTTTACAATAGGAAACTTTTATTTAACAGGTAAAGCCAGATAGCTTCTATAACCATGGGGAGTGGAATGCAGCATGTTTGCAAAGCAGCAAAAGAAAACAGCTCTGCCCAACTTTTTTCTAAATGACCTTTTATGCTCCATAAAAATATAATATTAACTGAAACGGCATCAATTTCTAGTCTTTCATGACTGAACAAATGACGGTTAAAGTCATTTCTTACACCGGTAAGTGGTGCTTCAAGAACCTGCTGAGTAACAATACTGGAGAAAAATCAGAATAAGCTGTTAGTTTTGTTCTCTTCTGTAGGAAACATTGCATTCACTCACAAGCTGATATTCAGTTTATTTTTGAATTATATTTTAAATCTAAAGTAGGGAGACTCCCTGAACAGATATTAAATGTAAATATAAAGTGCAGTGAGGGATGTTAAAAATAATTTTTACTGTAAAGATCTGTACTTTTCTTTAGATCAGACTACTGAAACGCCTTTTAATTGAAAGCCTCACTTCAACAAAGAAGAAAACTTATTAAATCCGTGTTCTCCCTTTAAAAAAAAAAAAAAAACAAACAGTAAGAAGATACTTTGCTTCCTAACTTTAAGACTGATAAGAGGAAAACGAAACCACATCACAAAATGGAAGCAAACAACAGGAAATCCCTAAATGACTCTTGGCTGGAGTAAGTTTGGGTTTTATTCTCCCTCTCCCCAAGGTAAATCATCTTTTCAGACATTTTCCTGGGGTTATTTTTTGAGGCTTTGGAAAAAAGAGAAACAATATATAAATATTTATTATAAGCTGGCAAGAACAAGCACCACCAGTAAAATTAATGCACACATAAAAATTTTATTCTATAACAGAATGATTCAGTATTCTATCTTTCCAGTTTGCAAACATCAGGTATCTTGAAAGTATAACACATTGCAACAAAATGTACTAAGTATAAGCTTACTGTGGGCTAAATTTTCTAGTCCTGCTACGGTCTGCTGAATTTTAAAAAAGCAGATGTAGCAGAAATATGAATAAAGAGGGCTGACAAATGCCAATATCAGTGTTGTGAACCGCATCACTCCTCTTCAGCTGTCTGCAGAGCTCTGAATGTTAAAGTAGCAAAAAGAGTTCACAGTCCTTAGAGGACTTTCTCCTAATGCTCCTCAATCTAAATCATCCCTACGCTAACTTAACCCACGCCAGTCTACAAAATACCACACATTTTGAAATTTAAAATAGCAGTGCAAAGCAGTAGCCTGTTTCCCCCCCCCCCGAGTTGGATGCTTCATCACTGGACACAGAAAATGTTTTCATGCAGTTACCATATTCAATATTAATTTACCTAAATATAACATGAGGTGGAGCTAAGTTTGTTCACTTCAAAACTTAAAACCTCACTGGCTGTCCCAGGTAAACACATTATTAATGCCTTCACCTGACTGGCCTCTTTCCCAAGTTGCTTGATCTAAATCCCCCCACCCCCCCCCCACCC